>NC_059226.1:22660801-22960801 GCF_020615455.1 Coregonus clupeaformis | reverse complement strand
GATTAACTGAGTAATTTGTATTACATTTTTTTGAAAATAAATAAATATAGTATCACTTTACAAGTTTCTCGTTGTCAACTTCTAAAACTAGTATTTTTGCGTTGTTTTTCTGAACATGTAAATCTGAAACATCTGTGCTTTTTACCTGGGATATTCACTTGAAGAGGGGGTATCTTACTGGTTGAGGGTTCACTCTGAAGAAACACATAGATAATCAACAGGTTAACAAAGGAATCATTCCACAAAAGCACAATTGCTTTAGTTTGAGATGCATTTTCTTTAATAATTTTGGTCTCTTCCTGTATGTTGTTTTCACTGATTACCTTTGACTGATGTTGTTTATAGATTAGATTAGATGTTGGCTATGTTGTATAGCGTTGCGACTATGAGAAAGTGGCAGGTAGCCTAGCGGTTAAGAGCATTGGGTGAGTAACTGAAAGGTTGCTGGTTTGAATCCCCAAGCCGACTAGGTGAAAAAGCAATTGCCCTTGAGCGAGAACCTTAACCCTATTTGCTCCTGTAAGTTGTTCTGCATAAGAGTGACTGAAATATAAAGCGCTTAATAAGTGCATTTGATTGTTATTAACTTAGTCCCTCTGGAGTGCACTGATATCTTAATGTATGATAGTACATCTCTGTTAAATGGCATGAAACATTCCAAGAAGTGATGCCTTGGGATCACCACTGACCCCTGCCTTAGTTGTGACCACAGATAAATGAGCTCTAGTTTTTACCCACCTGGTCATACACTGTTTCTCCCACTCCAGAGGTGTCGGTTACGGGCACACTTCCTCCAGGTTTACCAAAGGGTTTATCCATTGACCTGGCGAAAGAGTCACAACAATTGTCATTTTGTCCACGCCAACGGGACATTATATGTAGTCAGTGATGAATAAAGGAATGATGTGTTGCTTACCTTTTAGTCTCTGAGCATTTAGAAGGTTCATTTCTGAGGGGGGTTTTGATGGCCTTTTGACAAGGCTCTTGATTGACCATCTCACCAGTAACCTGGGGACAGATACCATGTTGGGTTATAGGGGTGACAAATATAAAGGTCTGTATGCTTATCTAAATAAAAACTATGCATTTGGTAGAGTTAATTAATTGTACTTTAGTGCTGAGGTTTCATGTAAATGGTTATAGAGGAGGGTAAAGATGGTACATTTCCCGAGGAACTCTTGGAGGCTGATAAAGAAGTGGCCTCTTGAATGTTCTTGTCATCATTGGGTTGCTGCAGTTTCTGCAGTTAGAAAACATTAGATGTCTCAGTTAGGGTGACCACATGTCCCGGATTGTTCGGGACAGTTCTGCATTTTGGCCTTTTGGCCCGCGTTCCTCAACCAAAAAATCATGTTCCGCATTTTGGCCTTTTGTCCCGCAAGCAAACAATCATGTCCCGCATTTTATAAAAACAATTCTAACACAACTCATTTACAACAAAGGTCGATTTGTTCAGTATTTCAGTCAGGCATTCCAACATGTCTCTTTTGCAGCAGAGAAGAAGAGGCAAAGCGAGAGGTCTCACTCATCAAAATCTGTCCAAAATAAGCTCAATGCGTTTCTATGGGCTTATTTTGGACCTAAGCTTTTTTGTCTGCCTTCCCGCCTTTGGGACAACGACTCCCATTGTTAGGGCGGAAACATGAGCATCTCGTCATTATATACAGATCTCTGTTTGCAGTCACGTTTCGATTTTGACAAGTTATCATAAGGATGTGGTTCTGGTGATGTTAAACACTTCTCCAACAGTTGTTGAGATCTGATATTCTGCGCAGCGCAAGGCCAATGTCATATCTTCAACCAATCACATTTGTCTAATCCTTTTGGTCTAAATTCCACCAAAACTTGGAGTTAAAAAAGCATGCTTCTGACGAAGAACTACAAAAGTATGTAAACTGAAAAGATAATTGTTGATTTTGTCTAACTTGTAAGGTTCTATATGTTCATTAAGCTCATTTAACATATGTATTGCTACTTCACACAATCGGTTTTCAAAGTCTCCCTTCCTAACTGTTTTACATTCCCTGAGACCAACCAGAAATGTTTCCTTGGCCAAGTATTCCTAGATTTTCATAAAATATACACACATTTGGTCTCTCGTTTCTGCATGACCAAATTTTGCGCGAGGCAAAGGAGTAGCCTATAGGCGCGCTTCAATTAGCTCATTCGGTGCAGCTACATGTAGGCTACACTGTCACTCGAATGCCCCGCAAAATCATCCTTTTGTCCCGCATTTGGGTATTTTAAATGTGGTCATGCTACTCTCAGTTGTAAAGCAAAGAACAAGAAAGGTACAATAACATTTCAGACTGCAGTTAGAACACAGGCTAACATTATGTAGCTGTAGCTCAGTTGGTAGAACATGGTGTTTGCAACGCCAGGGTTGTGGGTTCGATTCCCATGGGGGGCCAGTATGAAAAAAATTATTTAAAAAATTAAATACAAAATGTGTATGCACTAACTGTAAATCACTCTGGATAAGAGAGTCTGCTAAATGACGTAAATGTATGTGTTGCTGCAATGCAGGACATTTAAAACGTGTAGTGTATTTGAGGTTTAAAAAGGCTCCTTAAATGTATAATTTACACTTTGAAATTTCACACTTGATTTTCCCTTTTGAAAAATGTATCAAACTCTACAAAAATGTCCATTAATTATAATGCACATAATAATTCACATTTCCTGTTGCTGCAGGATTATTTTCATGCTGTAGCAAACTGACTCAAATTAAGATCCTACATGGGTAACACTAAATCTCCTGTTATGCTAAGACATTTGTAAACTGTAAAAAATATGCCAGTACAGTGGACATGTTAGAGTACAATGTCACAGCTGAGAACTAAATGCAAACAGTTTATTCTGCACTACTGATGCAGTACTGATAAATATAGACCATACCCAGTCACTCTGTGTAACAGTAGTTATTGTACACCTAGTTTGTAAAGTACCTTCAGAAATGTGTTGTATTTTTTTCTAAATCTAGACCTTGGTCCTGTTTTTGGGATCAAGTTGATGAGGTCAGTCTCCTCAAGGGAGAGGAAACCTTCTTCATCAATTTCTTCATCTGAAAATCAGGAAATATACATTTTAGGCATATTAATATCAGACAATAAGAATGACTGTATCAAATTAACAAATAAACATACATGTTTACAATTGAGGTGATATCTTTACTTTTAATGTATAATAATACAATGTACAATACATATATTATTTTAATCAAATAAATAATTGTATTATTACAGAATGTATTATACAATGTATAATAATACATCACAAATATCTTCACCTTCAAACCTCTGAATCAAGTCACTGTGGTTCCACTCAGTTAATTTGTCTCTGACGAAATCAAATGATGCCATGAGACTTCACTATAAAGGGAGAGAAACATAGTACAATTTACATATTTGTGGTAGGCGATAACACATTAACTTTATTCCAAAAGGTGCAAGTGCAACTATAAAGAAAAATATGATGATTCATTAAAACAACAAAAGCAAATGCCATTCAGTATTTAAGCTTCATTTTCAAGAGAAAATCAAGTGCTCATGTTCTTGTGAATCCCAACCATTTTGCAATTGTAGGATGTTCGCAATAATTTTTCACATCAAATTTCTAAGAATAGTAAAACGCACAGATGTTACAGGAGGGGGTCGCAGTTACAGGAGGGGGTCGCATTTCTGGAGCGACGTGTCGTGTATTGAGATTATGACGTTGTTAATGTTTTAAGTGGAACCAGAGAGGACGTTAATTTTAGTATCAAGAGGGAGTGTTTTAGTGTGACGCCCCAGGGGAGACTGGTGATTGGCCAGAAGAGGGAGCCACCCATCTTTTTGCATTGTTTATAAATAGGGGCTAGACAAAGAAAGGGCAGAGCGGCCATTCTGAGGCGTCGCTCTCCGGATGTCATGACATCTGTCACTTATGCTGAAGCTTGTGATCTGAATAAACCTTATAATCAAAGTTCAGTATGAGCGGACTCCTTTGTTCATCAGCAATAATTGCCACCATTCACCCGATACGACAGACGCACTAGGTGTCATCCTCCGACAACCTTAGGCACCTCCTCACTCACAGTCAGGACTAATCATCATCCTATTGGTGTCACCTGTGTCTATCTGTTCACCTGTGTATTTATGCCCTCACTTCCCTGTGTTCACTTGCTCAGTTTTCTCTGCTAGTTTCTCTATGTCCAGCAGTACTACTCAGTGTCTGATCGACGATCTATGTACAGGTACTTGAAAAGTGTTCTCCCTGTTTCGTTATTTGTTTCAGTCTTAGGTAGTATTTCGTATTTTGGCTGTCAGCCGGTTTTCTGGAGACTTATTTGCTCTGCCTTTTTGTTATTGTGATAAGTCCGTTATTTTGACTTCGGGACCACAAGTAAAGATCCTTGTTTCACCATCTCTGCCTTACTGTATATCCTGCACCACACCTAGGTCACAGCTCACTTCAACCCTTCCACACAGAGACCTATTTATTCTCACATGAGTAAACTGTTTATCTGAATGTAAGTATATCAGTGTTTTTCCCCCTTTTTTTTCTTAAGAAATTATCATGATTCTACTATTTTTTAGCTATAAATATTTAAAAGGGGAGGCACCTTTCAAGACCTTTAGTATTTTATTTATTTTTACCTCTCCAGAACATGCACTTTTTGTTTGTCTTTTATTTCTCATCTTCATATTGTATTGTCTTAATTCTCATTAGGGGTGCTAATTTCGTTCAATTAACCCGTTATCAAACGGTTAAATTAATTCCAAAAACTTTTTACGTGAACATTGAAAATACTATGCATGGGTACAAGGAACGGACATGTTTAATTAAGAGATTATAAAACATGCGACAATAGCAAGCCTATCTTCTCATATTATTGAACATACAGGATTATTTGACATGACATCACATTAAGGATTATTCGTCTTATACTGTTAAAATGTATTTTGAAGTTATGAGAGAGAGAGAGAGAGACAGAGAGATTTTGGGAACTACAGATGTCGGATCTTAACTTGATCACTCTTGTTGCAGAGAATTTTCCTGATGCACCACGTATAAAACTCACTCCACGGAGGGCTGAGTGTTTGTGGTCTTTCACTTCTCCCTTGTACTTGATTTATGAATTAAGGTCACTGATTAACGAGGAACTCCCCTCACCTGGTTATCTAGGTCTTAATTGAAAGGAAAACCAAAAACCAGCAGACACTAGGCCCTCCATGGAATGAGTTTGACAGCCCTGCCCGAACCCTTTTCCTAACCTTAACCTACTCCTTCTAATCTGCTACGAAAAGTCAATTTTTGAGAAAAGCTGTATCCCTTCTAGACAAACCGGATTTACACTCCATCCGCCTTCTCTTCCAGGGCATTTTCTTTTCTTCGCTAAATTATACTTTTTTTCAGGCCCATAGACTAGTTTTAGGTTGAGTAACCATCTAAAATGTATTTGAAAAAATACTGAACTTCCCCTTTAAGTAAACAATAAGAGAAGATTGGTGGATCCCTTAAAACAACAATCAATATATGGATGTGTACAGACAATGTTTTTTCATACTCTTTAGACTTTAAGGCATTCAACAGTAGGCGATGTGTCACAGGTTTCAGAAAAATTACATTAAGTTGTACATGTCTCGCTATAGACCAAGTCACTTGGCTCTGTCATATCCTCACATGGCCTCTCCTATCATTGCTACGCTGACGACACACAACTAATCTTCTCCTTTCCCCCTTCTGATAACCAGGTGGCGAATCGCATCTCTGCATGTCTGGCAGACATATCAGTATGGATGACGGATCACCACCTCAAGCTGAACCCTGGCAAGACGGAGCTGCTCTTCCTCCCGGGGAAGGACTGCCCGTTCCATGATCTCGCCATCACGGTTGACAACTCCGTTGTGTCCTCCTCCCAGAGTGCGAAGAGCCTTGGCGTGACCCTGGACAACACCCTGTCGTTCTCCGCTAACATCAAGGCGGTGACCCGATCCTGTAGGTTCATGCTCTACAACATTCGGAGAGTACGACCCTGCCTTACACAGGAAGCGGCACAGGTCCTAATCCAGGCACTTGTCATCTCCCGTCTGGATTACTGCAACTCGCTGTTGGCTGGGCTCCCTGCCTGTGCCATTAAACCCCTACAACTCATCCAGAATGTCGCAGCCCGTCTGGTGTTCAACCTTCCCAAGTTCTCTCACGTCACCCCGCTCCTCCGCACACTCCACTGGCTTCCAGATGAAGCTCGCATCTGCTACAAGACCATGGTGCTTGCCTACAGAGCTGTGAGGGGAACGGCACCTCCGTACCTTCAGGCTCTGATCAGTCCCTACACCCAAACGAGGGCATTGCGTTCATCCACCTCTGGCCTGCCGGCTCCCCTACCTCTGCGGAAGCATAGTTCCCGCTCAGCCCAGTCAAAACTGTTCGCTGCTCTGGCACCCCAATGGTGGAACAAGCTCCCTCACGACACCAGGACAGCGGAGTCACTCACCACCTTCCGGAGACATTTGAAACCCCACCTCTTTAAGGAATACCTGGGATAGGATAAAGTAATCATTCTACCCCCCCCCCTTAAGGTGAATGCACCAATTTGTAAGTCGCTCTGGATAAGAGCGTCTGCTAAATGACGTAAATGTAAATGTACATTTGACATTTGATTTAACCAGGAAAAGATCCTTGAGGTTAGAAACCTCTTTTGCGAGAGGGACCTGTCAAGAGGTCAGCAGGAAGTAGTCAGCGTGTACGCATAGCACAAGAGCACAATACAATACAATATAATACATAAAAACTATTACAGTGGTCAATTACATTTATTTATATCAGAGTTTATCATTCAGACAAGATTGATTCCTTATGATGTGGTTCATTGAGGATGCCACACCTTCCAGCTAGAGAGCCAGGTGGTGCACATCAACTGTAGGTTTACTATTATCAAATAATCTAGTGGTCAGTCCCTCCTGTTCAGAGAAGTTAGTCATTGAAGTTGCTAGGTTTACATCCTATCCTACATCCTGATCTTACCAGGTTCTGATCACTAGATGGTGATGTTCCTGCATAGTAGGTGCTTTTATTTTTTTATGAATCCCCCCTCAATGTTAAAGGGATAGTTCCTTACCCTGAAAGTATGGGCCTGGAAAAAAACAGTAATTTAGCTAATAATCATTGGTAGTGATAAGGGCAACTGTGCAATTAAAAAAATGTAATTGCCAAATCCACTGAAATCCACTGAAATCAACTCAATATTTGGTTTGACGTTACTTAAAATTGATTTGGCCATAAAAAAAAAAAACATTGTATGTTTCACCAACGCACCAGTAGAGTGGAGATTGCTTCTATAGTAGAACAGTTTTGTAATATCTGTAAAACATAAATTTTCCATATCTCATTTGCAATAACTTTAGCATTGAATTATCACTTTACAAGATATGAATCAAAATCTGAATCCAATTTTACCCAATCTGAACCCTAATTCAAGTTAACTTAATTCAAGCAGCCACTTTGAAACAAAAAAATATGTCTATAGTCACATTTCATAAATGGTGCGTTCATAAATTCACACTGGCAATCTACTGGTTTGAGTTCCAGAGCGCAGAATAATTGAAGAATTTACAAACGCCCTAAACTTGGTTGTTATGACAGGTGTAAGTAAACATTGGCTATAAAACTGAATTTAATTGTTGCCAGTAACACAGTTACAGTCACGAACCCTCTTGATAACATGAAAACACCCTAGCAGCTCTACCAGCTCTGAGCGAGTTAAAGGTTTAGAGTGCAGCATTCTCTGATTTACTGTATGTCTGTAAGTAGCTAGCCAACTTTAGCCAGTTAGCTTGTGTGCTTGACTGCCATTGTGAGGTCAGAACGCTCGGATCAACCCTACTCCAACGGTCAGAGAACGAAATGCTCTGAATTTACGAATAGACAATCTGACAACGCTCTAAATTTACAAACGCCCAGAGCGCACTCTGAGCGCACTCTGACACTCTAGATTGAATTTACGAATGCACCCAAAATTGCAAATCTCTTTCATTACTCATTTTCCTTATCTCATTTGTAGGAATTTTTGCATTTAATTATCACATTATAAGATATGAATCAAAATCTGATTCGATTTAGCCCAAGCTTAACCCTAATTAAACATTATTTTATTCATCTGCTACTTATATAAAACAAAAATATATATTGTTATACTCACATCACATAAAGTTCAAATGACTGATTTGAACGTAGACGTACATCATGGGTGAGAAGTAGAGAATATTTACATTTGCATTTTTGGTAATTTGGCAGACGCTCTTGTCCAGAGCGACTTATGGGAGCAATTGGGGTTGGGTGACTTGCTCGAGGGCACATCGGCAGATTTTTCGCCTGGTCGGCTGGGGGATTGGAACCGGCGACCTCTCGGTTGTTGGCGCGGCACTATTGGTCACTAAGCTGCCTGCCGCCCCATATGAGTTTAAGGTTGTGGCGTTGTTTGATTATGTGATAAGGTTTAATGGGTAATCGGACCATAACTAATGTGGTTATGGAAGTAATGTATAAATAGTGGAGAGTAAATAGGGGGCTCGATTGAACTTTTATGGTTTATTTGGCATTTCAATGGCATAAGGGGAAATCTGTATGTATGAGGGGAATTCGACTATGTATTATTATAGTATTATGGACACTCCGTAATAAATAAACTGAACCAAACAAGACTTTACTACAGCAATAGAGGATGGTTAATGTTGTTACGTTAGTTTTTAAACCCGATGATAGAGGTAAATGCAGAACGCTGTTAGAGAGTGTGTTTTATTTTTCCTACTAGGGTGTTTGAGATGAGAGGGCTGGCTAGATGGGGAGTGATGACGTGGCTGGTTATGCGACATTAAATTATTTACTTTGAGAGAATCGCAGATGGTGTGGAGTGACTGGCGATGTATGTAGAGGGTTCCTGGTTCGAAAACAGGTAGGGACAGTGAGTAAAGCTTTCGCATTGGGGCTATATACCTAGATTACTATGTGGATTGAGAAATGTGAAAGGTTGAATTAGATAGACCTTTCTAGAATACTTCTACTTAAGCTATGAAAATATGTTATAAGGTCCCCATGCGCTTTCCCCGAAGGAGCAAGGGGAGGGGTGAGAGAGAGTTCAAATGTTAGGAACATCATTAAATGTATGCTTATCAACGATAGCAAGTATTTGTTTTATTAATTGGGAACTAATCAGAGAGAACAGTTAAAGAAATTGAATAGCGAACTGAAATCGGTTAGCGGGAAAATATAAATAGTTGGTACATTTTAGAACGATAATTTATTTTGGTTACGGGGATGCAAGTGGCATTGGCTGTTGTGCTGGGGGAATAGCGCCAGCCTGTGGTGGATTCTGGATTTGTTACATAAACAAACTTATATTTTAAACTAAAGTGATGGAATAGGCTACAATTGTAACATTATCAGAAAAAAGGCACAATTTAATGTGAAATAGTTATTACAATTATTATGAATAGTTATTACAGTTATTATCATTGATCCAGTAATGATAGAAGGATAGTAGAGAAAAGGCAGGGGATTAAATCTAATTTAGGGAAGTTATATTAGGGAGAAAGTACCATTAACTGAGGGAACATTTGATGTAACCGTGATTGTATTGGCTAAAAACTGAAATATGACATTTACAGGGGGGACAGGAACAATAGAAGGGGAGACAGATTTTCCTAGGGGGTTGAACAAATAATTGATAATGGATCATTTGAGATTAGATCACATGTAGCAGAGTTAGGGTAATCAATTAAATAATCACTGTATACTCAAGGAATTTTGAGTGGTTTTATGGATTAGTTATGAGGAATTAGATTGATACAAACAATTATTGATGGGTTAAGACTGGGGATATCTGTATCATGTTTTGTGTGTACTACCATCTTTAGATTATAACCAGGAGAAAGAGATTAGCTCATCTCAGTTAGGCAGTATTTAGGTCATAAAAGTGAGCTACCAAATTAAGTGAGGCCTGGCTATTTGTGGTTGTTGTTTTTCAAATTGGGTTTTTCAAACAAAAAAACAACACACCTAGTATGATGTTTATAAAGCCTTGTTGTTTCAATTTTGGGGTTTTCAGCAGGTCAAGGGTGATAGGTCTTAGAGGAGCACACACAGTGAATTTTATGGAGTTTTTTAGGTTTTGGCTGAGTTTGGGGTATATATGATTTCTTATGAGAATGAATGTCATGAGGACTTAATGAACACTTGGGATAACTAACATGTATGAAAAAGTGTGAAGAAGATTATAATTTGGTAATAATATATGACTCTCCCGAGTGGCGCAGTGGTCTAAGGCACTGCATCGCAGTGCTAGCTGTGCCACTAGAGATCCTGGTTCGAATCCAGGCTCTGTCGTAGCTGGCCATGACCGGGAGACCCATGGGGCGGCGCACAATTGGCCCAGCGTCGTCCAGGGTAGGGGAGGGAATGGCCAGCAGGGATGTAGCTCAGTTGGTAGAGCATGGCATTTGCAACGCCAGGGTTGTGGGTTCGATTCCCACGGGGGGGCCAGTATGTAAAAATAAATAAAAATATGTATGCACTCACTAACTGTAAGTCGCTCTGGATAAGAGCGTCTGCTAAATGACGTAAATGTAAAACATTTAAACCATAAAATAACAGAAGAGAGAGTGGAGGGATGGCAATTGGATAATGAATTACCAATATTACCTAAGTGATTGTTTAGGTAGGTGGTAATATTGACACATGGGCAAGTCATGTGTCAAAAGGGGGTTGGTAGGATTAAATAATTAATATATACGAAGGAGAGGACAAAATACTTTAAAAAAAACCCAACAAGAATAGAAATTGAGAGCTGAACGTGTATGTGCGAAGATAGTTTATTAACCACACCCGTATGTCAGAGGTTTTGTGCCCCACAGGTGAACTAAAGGAGAAGGTGACCCACTCTATCTAACCAGGAGAATGGGTGTGGATCCAGTCCCCAAAAGAAGAAAATCTGGAAGCAGGCCTGTTGGGAAGGGCCCTACCAAGTCCTATTAGATCCACCTGGGTGCATGTCACACACTGCAAAAAGGTAAACCCAGTTACACCTGACGAACAAACACAGAGTTAGGAGAAAGAACCGATCACCACTAGGGCTCGGGGGTTGGCTCCTTAACAAAGATTCCCTTACCCTGTCTGATCATCCCTGTGTGAGTTCGATAGAAGGTAAAGCAATGGGTTGGCCTCTGGCGTCTGACATGTTCTCAGGACGAGGGTGGGGATTCACAGGTCTCCCGACGGTAGGTAGCTGTCTGATTGTGGGGGCCATATTCCTAACACACTCAAACCCTCCTGATCAGCCAGAAGTAGTAGTAAACCTAACACAAGTTGATAAAAAATACCTGAGCACAGTCTACGAAGGCATAGGAGACAGCTAGACGTAGGGAAAGGGGAAGTACTAGGGACTTTAGGGAAGGACATCACCATATGTATGTCACCATGTACATCCTGGGACTATGTAGTTACTCATACCAAGCGTGGGGGGATATGTCAATCTCCATACACAGTTTAAGGACAGGTGTAGTATTGTGAAAGTAGGGAATTACCAGAAATGGCAGTGCGACCCATATAAGGGTAGGTACTGTCTGAAAGTCTGAAATACGCTAAAACAGGTTACAGACCTGAACAAGTGAGATATCCTCTTCAACTGGGGCACCCTATAGAGTAAACCTCTCTGAGGGAGGTAGTGAGACTGGGGCTGTGGTGAAGATAGTGCAAACTATAGACCTGAAGGAAGTAGTACAGGTGTAGATGGGGTGTAGAAATCTTGACCTGTGGTTGGAATGGATTCAGTATACGGCAAGAACTATGTCTAAAGAGGACTGTTATGCCTGTGGGACAGCCAAACCAAGGTTAACAACTACTCCGTTCCCCTTGACAGGCTTTGACTCTCTGTCAGGTTTATCCTCCATTATTAAATTGTTCAAGCCACCTGGGAATGTGGTGAAGGAGTCTTATGGTATCCCCCGATAACAAAGTCATCCCGACCTAGGTTGCCTCCGTTTGAAGTCACAGGGGATTCTTATTGTTTTTCTAGGACTAGTAAAGATAGGATACAGGGTAGGGCATCTTAGCTCCTGCTCCCACCCAGAGAATGTCACAACTAAAGAGACCATGACTAATCTCTCCTCTTTGTTGCAGCCAGAGGATTTTAGGAACCAAAACCAGGCCCGTGCTGGCATCTGATGGTTGTGTGGTGATAACAGATTGTGAACTCACCTACATACGCAAACAATCAAACGTGTCAGAGACTGGTGAGTTGTCACGTAGAAAGTGGGACCTCCTCCCGGGATCCTTTGAAGAAAGGATATATATTGATGGGATAGGAGTACCTCGAGGGGTTCCAGAAGAATTCAAAGCTAGGAATCAGATCGCAGCTGGGTTTGAATCAAGTCTTTTCTGGTGGTCAACAATTAATAAAAACGCAGATTGGATTAATTATATTTACTATAACCAGCAAAGATTTATAAACCACACTCGTGATGCAATAAAGGGATTAGCTGAGCAGACAGCGGCAACTAGCTTAATGACATGGCAGAATAGAATAGCTTTAGATATGCTTTTGGCTGAGCGGGACGGGGTTTGTGTTCTGTTTGGATATATGTGCTGTACTTTCATCCTCAAACAACACAGCACCGGACGGGTCCGTGACCAAAGCGCTTCAGGGACTCACCACGCTGACGAACGAACTGGCTGAGAACTCTGGTATTGATAGCTCCCTAAACGGTTGGTTTGATAACATATTTGGTAAATGGAAAACTATTGTTGTAACTATTCTGGGTGAAGTTATAGCTTCTATGGATATACTTGTTCTTTGTGGATGTTGTCTTATTCCCTGTGTCTGAGGGTTGGTGAGAAAAGGAGATGGAGAAGGTGGTTTCCCAACAGATGGTGAGATACGGCCCAATCCCGGACTCCGACCTAAGGAATGAAGGATATGACCTACCAGGCTTGGTGGAGTGACACTCTAGAGGGTGTCTAAAGGGGGCAAAAATTTACTTCCCTGTTTGTGTTTTATGTTTTAATAATCTTGTGTTTTGTGTTCTATTAATCCTGTGTTTATGCTTTATTAATCAAGTTAACCATTGTGAATGTTTGTCTTTCCTTATGTGAAGGTAAATGATTCCTGGCTGGCTGGTAGCCAACTCAGTACAAGTTAGGTGTAGATGGAAGGACTGAAGGCCTTTTTATTATCATTATTGTCTATTAATAAAAGTGTGATTCTTTTTGTTTGTATTGTATTTTAATGAGTGACACCCTAGAGGGTGTCAAAAGCGGGAATCCAAATTTCCCTGAAATTTCTTATTTTGGGTTTTCTTATTTTGGGTTCACACCAATTTATATCAGTATAGTACAAACCTATGCTTATCATTAATGCATTCCTTCTAAGCTATTCATCACATACAGATCCAATTATGAGAAAATAGAACCCCACAATGTGGGGTTCTATTTTCTCATAATTGGATCTGTATGTGATGAATAGCTTAGAAGGAATGCATTAATGATAAGCATAGGTTTGTACTATACTGATATAAATTGTTTCACATAACAGGCTGTGATTCATGTAAGGAACGTTAGGGGGTAGGACAGATAAGACTTGTATTTCTTACAGATACGAACACTGCCTCTTTGTTGTCTGTGAACTGTCCTTGGACGTAGGTACGTACAGTCTTTTGGGTGCTGACTCCACAGGTTGTTATGATAAAAACGTATGCCTGGCAACAGTGTGCAACAAGGGAGCGCCAAGGGGCTGAGTAAGTCTAAACCACGCTCAGTCTCTACTCTGATTGGCCACCAGGGAGTGGGAAATATCTCTGTCAGAGTATTTGAAGAAGAACCTGTAACAATGGATTAGTTCTCCGAGTGCACTGCGTGGTATTTCAGTGGACCCGTATATACGAACATCATATTTACCATTGAAGGTTTTGCATTAATTAAAATACTAGTCTATTTAGAAGACGTGTATTGACCTCTTTTGTTCCTAATACCAGATTTGAATTGACGCAACTTAACACTAGCTAACCTAATTTAAGATAATTTATGTTAATGCTGACACTTGTTTAATTCAAAAATATATTTTTATAATCAAATCACATAAAGTTGCAAGTCTCGTCAAAAGTACTGATTTGTTTCCTTACACTGAAAGCAGTCCTAAGCCATTTCAGGCATTTCAAAGCAGTGTCTTTAAAAAACCTATTGCATGTATTTCCTTTAAATGAGCCCACACTGATCAACTGAGAGTTGACAATGAAATGTGTGGAATGTTTAAACAAAAATATGCTGACACTTACCACATAAAGGCAATCTTCTGCAAATGTATTCTGTGCTTCTTCCGCAGCTCTCTACAGCAAGCAAACACACTGAACAATGTGAGTATGTGGCGTTGCATAAAGGAGTACAGCAGTTTGGGTGTGGCTGTTCTTCGACATGTTGTGACGTTTGGTTTTCAAATTCAAAGTACAACAAACACCTCATTGTGGTAGCCATTCTTAACCCTAATTTCCTTGCTTGGTATATTACTGTGATTGAGCAATAGTGCTAAAAAACTAATACAAAAATCCTCGAATGTACATATTGTATTAGAATATTTATGAAATGCACATTGTTATATTTGGTAGCACTTACATGTTTTCCCTCGATTCCAACCCCATTCGATGCTTGGAACGGATGTGGGTGGGGCTATGTCTAAATAAGGGTCTAAATAAGGGTGGTACTTTTTTTTAAATCACAAAAGCTCTGATGAAGGCTTTGAGGCCGATACGTAAAGTTTATTAAAGAGCAGTGAAAGAGCAGTGCCCCTGTGACAACAAGCTTGGACCCCCTTGTGGCCCCCCTAAATGCTGAGTCTTAAACAATTACCATATTATTCATTTTTGCCATCATGTTCTTTTTTTCTGCTTCTTTTTTTTTTTTTTACATCTGTTATTAGACAGTGGCAAAGCGGAACACTAAAGTAACCCAACTCATTTTCTAGTGGGACTCCTTTAGGCGGAACACAACAGTATTGTACTACATGGATCTGCAGGTTTTTTCTATTCAGATGTTGAAAGAAATTCGGCACGAATAATATCGTATGAAATAAAGAGACCTGACCATAATATTTAATATGTTGTATTTGCATTACAGAAGTGTAACGTTAAATCAGCTAATGTTAACATGGCCGTTTGTTACTTTCTTTGTGAATTAATTAATGAATTTGGCTCGAATCCTGGGCTATGTATTCGTTTGCATTGTTTTTGGATTAGTTTTGTAGCTAATTCCTAACAGTTGGGCATCGAAAATGTATGGCAATATGAAAAACGCATGGTGCTGAGTGCTTTTACTTAAACCACACTCAGTAAACGCATTGTAACGTTAAAAGGTTAGACATGAAAGCTAGCTACCTAGCAAGTCAGTTATTTAAAGTAAATTAATAAGCTTGGTCCCCATTGCTTTTGCTCTATAGTTCTCACCAAAATGAAGAGAAAAAAGGACATAATGTCCTTCTTCCAAAGAAAAGACAAGGCAGAAAGTCAGACAGAGCCAGAGGGTTCAGGTGTGGAGAGAGCAGAGAGAGAGCAGGAAGACTTGTCCATTTGAGAGACTGAGAGTGAAGGCATAGTAGAGCAGGAAAGTGAGACAGATGGAGAGACAGACTGAGGGGGACGTAGAGCCTGAGAGTGAGACACCAACAGAGGAGCCATGTGCGTCCACAAGCAGTGGACCATCAGGTTTGGGATGTTGAATAAATCTGTGGTTACTTGTAAAGCAGTGCAATTAGTCAGTTTATATGGTGTATAGAAATGTCGGTTTATGATTGAAATGATATATTTAACATGCTATTTGGCTTGTGATATAGATATCAGATGGATTTCAAAAGTTGTCTGATGGCTATGGTATGTGTCTAAAATTACCCAAATAGATACTTTTAATAATAGTTTTTTTTCTTTGACAGATATCAGCAAATCACGGGAGGACCCACCGGTGCAGCCAGTGATGAACATGTACCCAAGAACTCTGATGGGGGACAGGAGGAGGAGCTTCAAGGCGGCCTGGTACCACATCCACCCTTGGCTTGAATATTCAAAAAATCAGACTGTGCTTTGTTACGCCTGTAGGCATTTTAGCCCTCCCAAAGTCTCAGAGACTGTATTTGATTCAAAATTGTGTTTTAACAACTGGAAGAAGGCAATTTACAAAGAGGGGGGATTTGCAATTCATGCAAGGTCTGAGCGGCACAAACAAGCAATGATTACATGGAGAGACTATCAGAAAGCTGTAAAAAGTAATGCAACACTGGTAAATGCCCTAAACAAGGAACACAACAAACAGGTTCAAGAAAATCGGGACTATATTAAAACAATAGAAGTACTACTACTTACAGCCACACAAAACATTGCACAAAGAGGACGCGAAGAGTCTGCAGAGTCTGATAATAAAGGGAACTTCATGGCAATCCTGGAAACAATAGCTAAGCATGACACAACTGTGAAAAAAAGGTTGACTTCCATTCATAATGCAAAATACACAAGCAAAGGGATTCAGAATGAGGTTCTGAGTTGTTTGGCAGAAATGGTTCGAACAAAAATTATAGAAGAAGTGAAAGACAGTGAGGTCTTTAGCATAATGGCAGACAAAACAAAATATGTTAAAAAAAGGAGCAGATATCTCTAGTACTCAGGTACTATTTCAGTGGAGCTGTCCATGAGCGCTTTCTCCACTTTGAATCAGCTAATCGACTAGATGCAGCAGGGCTTACTGACAAAAGCATACACATTAGAAAGTAATGGTCTTGAATACAAAAACAACCTAGTAGGCCAAGCATATGATGGTGCTTCAGTTATGAGTGGCAAGCGTTCAGGCGTCCAGGCACGCATTAAGGAACAAGCAAAGCCTTTTACATCCACTGCAGTGCACACTGTCTAAACTTAGTTTTAGTGGATACAGTCAAAGCTGTCCCTGAGGTAGGACAGTTCTTCTCTTTACATCTGGGTCATATGTGCATCAACAATGGCTTAGCGTACAAAGAGAGATGTACCCAGGTGCACCTAGAGAGCTTCAGAGACTAAGTGACACTCGCTGGGCATGTCGATATATGGCTCTACATACTATTATGGATAGATTGCCTGCCATTAAGCGAGTCCTGCAAGACCTAGTCCAAGAACACAACGGTGACAGATCTGTTGAGGCACGGGGTCTGCTTGCACAGATAGATTTACAATTCATTGTGCGCCTTGTTACACTCCATAAAGTTTTTGGAGAAGCAACATTTCTACCAGATATGCTACAGTCTTCATCACTTGACCTGTCAAAGGCTGTTGATTTAGTTGAAGCCTTAGTTCAAACTTTGAATGACTACAGGGATGAGTCATTTTTTGATGACCTATGGAATTAAGTGTTGAACACATCTGAGCAATGTAGACCCCTGCAAAACGACCAAAAAAAGCTCAAAATTTAATGGAGACGGTGTACTCAGTACAGTAGGTCAGAGGTCAGATTCAGAAAAAGATAACGACAGTTTTCGTACAACCTTTTTCTACCCTGTCTTAGATCAGATGTTCATTGAGCTTAACAGACAGTTCTCTAGCAAAAACTGTGACATAATGAATGGCATCCAAACTCTAAACCCCAATAGTGATGCATTTCTCAAAGAGAAGTCCCTGTTTCCATTTGCTAGAATGTATGAATCAAATATTGAGGACTTGGGGCATGAACTACATCAGTTCAGAATAATTTTACAAAGGAAAATACAGAGTGGCATGCAGAGACCCTCCAGTGTAGTAGAGCTAGCATTATTCATTGAGTCTTATAAATACGTTTTCTTTGAGCTCTTTAAACTGTGCAAAATAGCTGTTTCAATCCCTGTTAGTACTGCTTCTTGTGAACACAGTTTTTCTGCACTGAAGCTGGTGAGAATGTATCTTAGCTCCACAATGTCAGACGAGAGATTAAGCAATTTAGGTGTATTTGAGTCAAGGAGGGCAAAGAACTTTAATCTAGATGAATTTGCTGATCTTTTTGCAAGAAACCACAATAAACGTAGAATACAGTTGATGTAACTGATACTGAAAATGTAATGTAATGTAAATGCAAATAATAAATAGTTGAATGATTATAAACATGGTGTTTTGCCTATTGATGCCTGCAATGCAGTGAAGAAAACGATATGACAACAATAATGTCTAATGTAACTGGCCCCTCTAACAGTACAACTGGCCCCAGCCTGGCCCCCCCAGTTGAAATGGTCTCGAACCGCCACTGGATACTATCAAGAGCAGTGTGCAGGTTTCTTCTTTTTATATATTTTAAATTTTTTCTCTTGTGAAACAGCACAGTAAAAATACAGTGGGGATAACAAGTATTTGATACACTGCCGATTTTGCAGGTTTTCCTACTTACAAAGCATGTAGAGGTCTGTAATTTTTATCATAGGTACACTTCAACTGTGAGAGACGGAATCTAAAACAAATATCCAGAAAATCACATTGTATGATTTTTAAGTAATTAATTTGCATTTTATTGCATGACATAAGTATTTGATCACCTACCAACCAGTAAGAATTCCAGCTCTCACAGACCTGTTAGTTTTTCTTTAAGAAGCCCTCCTGTTCTTCACTCATTACCTGTATTAACTGCATCTGTTTGAACTCATTCAAAAATCCAGAAAATCACATTGTATGATTTTTAAGTAATTCATTTGCATTTTATTGCATGACATAAGTATTTGATACATCAGAAAAGCAGAACTTTAATATTTGGTACGGAAACCTTTGTTTGCAATTACAGAGATCATACGTTTCCTGTAGGTCTTGACCAGGTTTGCACACACTGCAGCAGGGATTTTGGCCCACTCCTCCATACAGACCTTCTCCAGATCCTTCAGGTTTCGGGGCTGTCGCTGGGCAATACGGACTTTCAGCTCCCTCCAAAGATTTTCTATTGGGTTCAGGTCTGGAGACTGGCTAGGCCACTCCAGGACCTTGAGATGCTTCTTACGGAGCCACTCCTTAGTTGCCCTGGCTGTGTGTTTCGGGTCGTGGTCATGCTGGAAGACCCAGCCACGACCCATCTTCAATGCTCTTACTGAGGGAAGGAGGTTGTTGGCCAAGATCTCGCGATACATGGCCCCATCCATCCTCCCCTCAATACGGTGCAGTTGTCCTGTCCCCTTTGCAGAAAAGCATCCCCAAAGAATGATGTTTCCACCTCCATGCTTCACGGTTGGGATGGTGTTCTTAGGGTTGTACTCATCCTTCTTCTTCCTCCAAACACGACAAATGGAGTTTAGACCAAAAAGCTATATTTTTGTCTCATCTGACCACATGACCTTCTCCCATATCTCCTCTGGATCATCCAGATGGTCATTGGCAAACTTCAGACGGGCCTGGACATGCGCTGGCTTGAGCAGGGGGACCTTGCGTGCGCTGCAGGATTTTAATCCATGACGGCGTAGTGTGTTACTAATGGTTTTCTTTGAGACTGTGGTCCCAGCTCTCTTCAGGTCATTGACCAGGTCCTGCCGTGTAGTTCTGGGCTGATCCCTCACCTTCCTCATGATAATTGATGCCCCACGAGGTGAGATCTTGCATGGAGCCCCAGACCGAGGGTGATTGACCGTCATCTTGACCTTCTTCCATTTTCTAATAATTGCGCCAACAGTTGTTGCCTTCTCACCAAGCTGCTTGCCTATTGTCCTGTAGCCCATCCCAGCCTTGTGCAGGTCTACAATTTTATCCCTGATGTCCTTACACAGCTCTCTGGTCTTGGCCATTGTGGAGAGGTTGGAGTCTGTTTTATTGAGTGTGTGGGCAGGTGTCTTTTATACAGGTAACGAGTTCAAACAGGTGCAGTTAATACAGGTAATGAGTGGAGAACAGGAGGGCTTCTTAATGAAAAACGAACAGGTCTGTGTGAGCCTGAATTCTTACTGGTTGGTAGGTGATCAAATACAGTGGGGGAAAAAAGTATTTAGTCAGCCACCAATTGTGCAAGTTCTCCCACATAAAAAGATGAGAGAGGCCTGTAATTTTCATCATAGGTACACGTCAACTAGGACAGACAAATTGAGAGAAAAAAAATCTTGAAAATCACATTGTAGAATTTTTCATAAATTATTTTGCAAATTATGGTGGAAAATAAGTATTTGGTCACCTACAAACAAGCAAGATTTCTGGCTCTCACAGACCTGTAACTTCTTCTTTAAGATGCTCCTCTGTCCTCCACTCGTTACCTGTATTAATGGCACCTGTTTGAACTTGTTATCAGTATAAAAGACACCTGTCCACAACCTCAAACAGTCACACTCCAAACTGTCACGAGTTGCTAAGCCAGAACCCAGAAGCAGACCAGGACAAGGTAAGTTGAAACGAAGGTGAGTGTTTATTACAAATTCAAGAGTGATGCTGAATAATCCAGGGAACAGAGCGGGCGGCGTTGATTAGTTGTTGGGGGTGCAGTGGTTGATCCCATCCTGGGTCGGCAGCCGCCGACCACCAGGCAGAGGTTGGATGAAGGTTCCGGACGGGTGACTGCAGATGGAACAAAACGGGGGGTAAGTAAGCAACAAACCAACAAGGTGCAAAAACAACAAAACTAACGCTAGGCTCTAAGACTGATACTCTGGTAAACCTACTGTTCATGGCTAACGATCCGGCAGGGAATGGATGTTAGGCCAGAGCCTAAGAAGGGTGATGATCAGGACCAGGTGTGCAGATTGCTGATGGGATGCAGGTGCGGAAATCAAGAGAGCTCCCCGGAGCGTTCCCGAACCCTCGGGAAACTGGAGATCACGAACAGAAAAACTAGTCACCAGACAGGACCCGACTCAGACTGCCGGGATCGTTACACAAACTCCACTATGGCCAAGACCAAAGAGCTGTCAAAGGACACCAGAAACAAAATTGTAGACCTGCACCAGGCTGGGAAGACTGAATCTGCAATAGGTAAGCAGCTTGGTTTGAAGAAATCAACTGTGGAAGCAATTATTAGGAAATGGAAGACATACAAGACCACTGATAATCTCCCTCGATCTGGGGCTCCACGCAAGATCTCACCCCGTGTGGTCAAAATTATCACAAGAACGGTGAGCAAAAATCCCAGAACCACACGGGGGGACCTAGTGAATGACCTGCAGAGAGCTGTGACCAAAGTAACAAAGCCTACCATCAGTAACACACTACGCCGCCAGGGACTCAAATCCTGCAGTGCCAGACGTGTCCCCCTGCTTAAGCCAGTACATGTCCAGGCCCGTCTGAAGTTTGCTAGAGTGCATTTGGATGATCCAGAAGAGGATTGGGAGAATGTCATATGGCCAGATGAAACCAAAATATAACTTTTTGGTAAAAACTCAACTCGTCGTGTTTGGAGGACAAAGAATGCTGAGTTGCATCCAAAGAACACCATACCTACTGTGAAGCATGGGGGTGGAAACATCATGCTTTGGGTCTGTTTTTCTGCAAAGGGACCAGGACGACTGATCCGTGTAAAGGAAAGAATGAATGGGGCCATGTATCGTGAGATTTTGAGTGAAAACCTCCTTCCATCAGCAAGGGCATTGAAGATGAAACGTGGCTGTGTCTTTCAGCATGACAATGATCCCAAACACACCGTCCGGGCAACGAAGGAGTGGCTTCGTAAGAAGCATTTCAAGGTCCTGGAGTGGCCTAGCCAGTCTCCAGATCTCAACCCCATAGAAAATCTTTGGAGGGAGTTGAAAGTCCGTGTTGCCCAGCAACAGCCCCAAAACATCACTGCTCTAGAGGAGATCTGCATGGAGGAATGGGCCAAAATACCAGCAACAGTGTGTGAAAACCTTGTGAAGACTTACAGAAAACTTTTGACCTGTGTCATTGCCAACAAAGGGTATATAACAAAGTATTGAGAAACTTTTGTTATTGACCAAATACTTATTTTCCACCATAATTTGTAAATAAATTCATAAAAAATCCTACAATGTGATTTTCTAGATTTTTTTCTTCTCATTTTGTCTGTCATAGTTGACGTGTACCTATGATGAAAATTACAGGCCTCTCTCATCTTTTTAAGTGGGAGAACTTGCACAATTGGTGGCTGACTAAATACTTTTTCCCCCACTGTACATTTCTATGACAATGAATCCTTAAGCTCTTACCTGCTCCGGGGCAGGCTAACTCCAATTTACGCTAAATGAAGTGTCTGAGCCCCGAGTTGAGGACCAATCAAATCAGATTCCCTCCCTTTCGCAAAGATTGTGTAATATCATCCCCTTCATACAGAAAATGTTTGAGGAAGACGACTGATTAAATATTTTATTAATCAAATGTTATTTTAGTATTTTTTAAATAATATTCAAATATCTGCCACACTACACTTTTTGTAATGACAGGATGCATTTCACACTTCATGTGCAGTTAAACATTCTCATGACTAGGTTATATAAATACTATTATTTTATCGAGAGGATCCTGGAAAACAGCCTGCTCGAAGGTGCTCGTTCATATACTGAACAACAATTTAAAAGATTTTACTGAGTTACAGTTCATATAAGGAAATCAGTCATTTGAAATAAATTCATTAGGCCCTAATCTAATTATTTCACATGACTGGGAATACAGATATGGATCTGTTGGTCACAGATACCTTTTAAAAAAGGTAGGGGCATGGATCAGAACACCAGTCAGTATCTGGTGTAGGGGCATGGATCAGAACACCAGTCAGTATCTGGTGTAGGGGCATGGATCAGAACACCAGTCAGTATCTGGTGTAGGGGCATGGATCAGAACACCAGTCAGTATCTGGTGTAGGGGCATGGATCAGAACACCAGTCAGTATCTGGTGTAGGGGCATGGATCAGAACACCAGTCAGTATCTGGTGTGACCACCATTTGTCTCATGTAGCACGACACATCTCCTACACATGGAGTTGATCAGGCTGTTGATTGTGGCCTGTGGAATGTTGTCCCACTCCTCTTCAATAGCTGTGCGAAGTTGCTGGATATTGGCTGGAACTGGAACACGCTGTCGTACATGACGATCCAGAGCATCCCAAACGTGTTCAATGGGTGACATGTCTGGTGAGTATGCAGGCCACGGAAGAACTGGGACATTTTCAGTTTCCAGGAATTGTGTACAGATCCTTGCGACATGGGGCTGTGCATTATCATGCTGAAACATGAGGTGATGGAGGCGGATGAATGGCACGACAATGGGCCTCAGGATCTCGTCACGGTATCTCTGTACATTCAAATTACCATAGATAAAATGAAATTGTGTTAGTTGTTCTTAGCTTATGCATGCCCATACCATAACCCCCACCGCCACCATGGGGCAATCTGTTCACAACGTTGACATCAGCAAACCGCCCACCCACATGACGCCATACACGTGGTCTGCCGTTGTGAGGCCGGTTGGAAGTACTGCCAAATTCTCTAAATCGATGTTGGAGGCGGCTTATGGTAGAGAAATGAACATTCAATTCTCTGGCAACAGCTCTGGTGGACATTCCTGCAGTCAGCATGCCAATTGCACGCTCCATCAAAAATTGTGGCATTGTGTTGTGTGACAAAACTGCACATTTTAGAGTGGCCTTTTATTCTACCCAGCAAAAGGGGCACCTGTGTAATGATCATGCTGTTTAATCAACTTCTTGATATGCCACACCTGTCAGGTGGATGGATTATCTTGGAGAAGGAGAAATGCTCACTAACAGGGATGTAAACAAATTTGTGTATGTAACATTTCTGGGATCTTTTATTTCAGCTCATGAAACATGGGACCAACACTTTACATGTTGCATTTATATTTTTGTTCAGTGTAGATAAGCACACCAAAGCTCATTAAAGACGGTGTTCAACTAGCTAGGCTATCCACGTGCAACATGCACGTGCAGTTATAAGCCGGCTTGAGTTAGCGGCAGGTGCCAAGTATTGTGGTGGGAGCATTATGTTATAAGTATGCTTGTCACCAGCAGGGACTGTGGATATTGTCAGGATCAAAATAAATATGAAAAGGAGAAAACCCCAGGTAAAAAGTTAGTGGAAACCCTGCCTCAGTCTTCTGAATACCAAATCCTGGGATAGAGTAACATTTTCCAGCTGGACAATTACACAAAATGTGATGGGATTCAGGAAGGTGGGCGTTTGATGATAGTTCCTACTTCACAGGAGGGACGTTTAAAAATACATTTAAAAAATCTGTAAATATTAGTAAAAATTTTAAATTACGAGCCTAGTTTAGCAAAAGAAAAAACACTGAGCTATATAGGGAGAAAGACACGACTCTTCCTGGGTTGCCATGATTTGCTGAGATAATGGAACGGCTGGACATGCCGAGAAATGAGTCCTGATTGGTCTGCCATGTCAGAGTCCTGATGGCTTCTGTCTATAACAGAATGGGGGCTTCCCAGGTCAGTACATAGATCATCTTTGATACCACAGCTTTTTTGGAAAGCTATATGTTGCTATAGCTCTCAACAACAATGCTGCCCTGAATTTAACTTGTGCTATCGACAAAGTTCAGTGAGAGAAAGATGTGAGTGATTACTTTCTGGAGGACAATGCCAGGCTGACTCTGAAAATACTGTAAATCAGATGATATGGAAATCCCTGACTTGGGCAAACATTAGACCTTGTTGGTTAGCTTTACCTGCAGATTCACACTGCATCATTTCATGCATTGTGGCTAGCTAAGCGTATGACAATCAGATTGTATTGCTATACGTAGGGATGCAAACTTGTCATTTTTCGGCGAGATTCGCCATTTTGATCTTAAAATAGGCCATCCATGTGAATCGTGTAGAACTGAAGAAGCTGCAGGCACGGAGATTTGAGCTATCTAATTGGCCAGTGCAGTAGGCACACTTGATTTAGCTCTCCAGGTCTGCCGGGTAGGCAGAGTTTATCTCTTCAGACAAATTAAATGTTTCACAATAGGAACACTTTGCCTACCTGGTACGCAGGGCAGCTGAATCAAGTGCACATTTTACATTTACATTTTAGTAATTTAGCAGACGCTCTTATCCAGAGCGACTTACAGTTAGTGAGTGCATACATTTTCATACTGGCCCCCCGTGGGAAACGAACCCACAACCCTGGCGTTGCAAGCGCCATGCTCTACCAACTGAGCTACAGGTGCACGTACCGCCAACAGAGCTTTTCTGCAGACATTTTTTGTGATTGACTAGGAATGCGTTGAAGATCACAATTGGTGCCGGTTGGTGACCACTGCTGTATGCCATGGGTTTGGATTATGGTTCAGGAACTTGTTTAGCTAGCTAGCTAAACAAAGGAGACAAAAGAGAGCCATTCACAAAGAGACCTGTTCACATGTGAATTCTTAAAGAGATGGGTGGGGCTAAGGCTTAAGAGGACGTGAACAATGCTGAATGGCTTTCCAAGAGGTGTTCAGTGTTCCTGAGTGGTCCAGTCTCAGTCCTGACTTAAATTCGCTTCATAATCAGAGAGAAAGTTTGAATATTGCTGTCCATCAATGATTCTCAACCGAATTTACTGAGCTTGAGCAATTTAGACAAAAACAAAGTATGTTGCCCTAAGAGTTGTGCAAAGTTGGTTGAATCTTATTCAAAATGATTCACAGCTGTAATTGCTGCCAAATCAATCAATCAATCAATCAATTTTATTTTATATAGCCCTTCTTACATCAGCTAATATCTCGAAGTGCTGTACAGAAACCCAGCCTAAAACCCCAAACAGCTAGTAATGCAGGTGTAGAAGCACGGTGGCTAGGAAAAACTCCCTAGAAAGGCGAAAACCTAGGAAGAAACCTAGAGAGGAACCAGGCTATGAGGGGTGGCCAGTCCTCTTCTGGCTGTGCCGGGTGGAGATTATAACAGAACCATGCCAAGATGTTCAAAAATGTTCATAAGTGACAAGCATGGTCAAATAATAATCAGGAATAAATCTCAGTTGGCTTTTCATAGCCGATCATTAAGAGTTTAAAACAGCAGGTCTGGGACAGGTAGGGGGTTCCATAACCGCAGGCAGAACAGTTGAAACTGGAATAGCAGCAAGGCCAGGCGGACTGGGGACAGCAAGGAGTCACCACGGCCGGTAGTCCCGACGTATGGTCCTAGGGCTCAGGTCTCTCAGTTGGCTTTTCATAGCCGATCATTAAGAGTTGAAAACAGCAGGTCTGGGACAGGTAGGGGTTTCGTAGCCGCAGGCAGAACAGTTGAAACTGGAATAGCAGCAAGGCCAGGCGGACTGGGGACAGCAAGGTGTCATCATGCCCGGTAGTCCTGACGTATGGTCCTAGGGCTCAGGTTCTCAGAGAGAAAGAGAGAACGAGAGAATTAGAGAGAGCATACTTAAATTCACACAGGACACTGGATAAGACAGGAGAAGTACTCCAGGTATAACCAACTAACCCCAGCCCCCCGACACATAAACTACTGCAGCATATATACTGGAGGCTGAGACAGGAGCGGTCCGGAGACACTGTGGCCCCATCCGAAGAAACCCCGGACAGGGCCAAACAGGAAGGATATAACCCCACCCACTCCGCCAAAGCACAGCCCCCGCACCACTAGAGGGATATCCCCAACCACCAACTTACAATCCTGAGACAAGGCCGAGTATAGCCCACAGAGGTCTCCACCACAGCACAAACCAAGGGGGGCGCCAACCCAGACAGGAAGATCACGTCAGTAACTCAACCCCACTCAAGTGACGCACCCCTCCCAGGGACGGCATGAAAGAGCACCAGCAAGCCAGTGACTCAGCCCCTGCAACAGGGTTAGAGGCAGAGAACCCCAGTGGAGAGGGGAACCGGCCTGGCAGAGACAGCAAGGGCTGTTCGTTGCTCCAGCCTTTCCGTTCACCTTCACACTCCTGGGCCAGACTACACTCAATCATATGACCTACTGAAGAGATAAGTCTTCAGTAAAGACTTAAAGGTTGAGACCGAGTCTGCGTCTCTCACATGGGTAGGCAGACTGTTCCATAAAAATGGAGATCTATAGGAGAAAGCCCTGCCTCCCGCTGTTTGCTTAGAAATTCTAGGGACAATTAGGAGGCCTGCGTCTTGTGACCGTAGCGTACGTATTGGTATGTACGGCAGGACCAACTCGGAAAGATAGGTAGGAGCAAGCCCATGTAACGCTTTATAGGTTAACAGTAAAACCTTGAAATCAGCCCTTGCCTTAACAGGAAGCCAGTGTAGGGAAGCTAGCACTGGAGTAATATGATCAAATTTCTTGGTTCTAGTCAGGATTCTAGCAGCCGTATTTAGCACTAACTGAAGTTTATTTAGTGCTTTATCCGGGTAGCCGGAAAATAGAGCATTGCAGTAGTCTAACCTAGAAGTAACAAATGCATGGATTAATTTTTCTGCATCATTTTTGGACAGAAAATTTCTGATTTTTGCAATGTTACGTAGATGGAAAAAAGCTGTCCTTGAAACAGTCTTGATATGTTCGTCAAAAGAGAGATCAGGGTCAAGAGTAACGCCGAGGTCCTTCACAGTTTTATTTGAGACGACTTTACAACCATCAAGATGAATTGTCAGATTTAACAGAAGATCTCTTTGTTTCTTGGGACCTAGAACAAGCATCTCTGTTTTGTCCGAGTTTAAAAGTAAAAAGTTTTCAGCCATCCACTTCCTTATGTCTGAAACACAGGCTTCTAGCGAGGGCAATTTTGGGGCTTCACCATGTTTCATTGAAATGTACAGCTGTGTGTCATCCGCATAGCAGTGAAAGTTAACATTATGTTTTCGAATAACATCCCCAAGAGGTAAAATATATAGTGAAAACAATAGTGGTCCTAAAACGGAACCTTGAGGAACACCGAAATGTACAGTTGATTTGTCGGAGGACAGACCATTCACAGAGACAAACTGATATCTTTCCGACAGGTAGGATCTAAACCAGGCCATAACTTGTCCGTGTAGACCAATTTGGGTTTCCAGTCTCTCCAAAAGAATGTGGTGATCGATGGTGTCAAAGGCAGCACTAAGGTCTAGTAGCACGAGGACAGATGCAGAGCCTCGGTCTGACGCCATTAAAAGGTCATTTACCACCTTCACAAGTGCAGTCTCAGTGCTATGATGGGGTCTAAAACCAGACTGAAGCATTTCGTATACATTGTTTGTCTTCAGAAAGGCAGTGAGTTGCTGCGCAACAGCTTTTTCTAAAATTTTTGAGAGGAATGGAAGATTCGATATAGGCCGATAGTTTTTTATATTTTCCGGGTCAAGGTTTGGCTTTTTCAAGAGAGGCTTTATCACTGCCACTTTTAGTGAGTTTGGTACACATCCGGTGGATAGAGAGCTGTTTATTATGTTCAACATAGGAGGGCCAAGCACAGGAAGCAGCTCCTTCAGCAGTTTAGTAGGAATAGGATCCAGTATGCAGCTTGAAGGTTTAGAGGCCATGATTATTTTCATCATTGTGTCAAGAGATATAGTACTAAAACACTTAAGTGTCTCTCCCGATCCCAGGCCCTCGCAGAGCTGTGCAGATCCAGGACAGCTAAGCCCTGGAGGAATACGCAGATTCAAAGAGGAGTCCGTAATTTGCTTTCTAATGGTCATGATCTTTTCCTCAAAGAAGTTCATGAATTTATCACTGCTGAAGTGAAAGCCATCCTCTCTTGGGGAATGCTGCTTTTTAGTTAGCTTTGCAACAGTATCAAAAAGAAATTTTGGATTGTTCTTATTTTCCTCGATTAAGTTGGAAAAGTAGGATGATCGAGCAGCAGTGAGGGCTCTTCGGTACTGCACGGTACTGTCTTTCCAAGCTAGTCGGAAGACTTCCAGTTTGGTGTGGCGCCATTTCCGTTCCAATTTCCTGGAAGCTTGCTTCAAAGCTCGGGTATTTTCTGTATACCAGGGAGCTAGTTTCTTATGACAAATGTTTTTCGTTTTTAGGGGTGCAACTGCATCTAGGGTATTGCGCAAGGTTAAATTGAGTTCCTCAGTTAAGTGGTTAACTGATTTTTGTCCTCTGACGTCCTTGGGTAGGCAGAAGGAGTCTGGAAGGGCATCAATGAATTTTTGTGTTGTTTGAGAATTTATAGCACGACTTTTGATGCTCCTTGGTTGGGGTCTGAGCAGATTATTTGTTGCGATTGCAAATGTAATAAAATGGTGGTCCGATAGTCCAGGATTTTGTGGAAAAACATTAAGATCTACAACATTTATTCCATGGGACAAAACTAGGTCCAGAGTATGACTGTGGCAGTGAGTAGGTCCAGAGACATGTTGGACAAAACCCACTGAGTCGATAATGGCTCCGAAAGACTTTTGGAGTGGGTCTGTGGACTTCTCCATGTGAATATTAAAATCACCAAAAATTAGAATATGATCTGCTATGACTACAAGGTCTGATAGGAATTCAGGAAACTCAGAGAGGAACGCTGTATATGGCCCAGGAGGCCTGTAAACAGTAGCTATAAAAAGTGATTGAGTAGGCTGCATAGATTTCATGACTAGAAGCTCAAAAGATGAAAACGCCATTTTTTTTTTTGTAAATTGAAATTTGCTATCGTAAATGTTAGCAACACCTCCGCCTTTGCGGGATGCACGGGGAATATGGTCACTAGTGTAACCAGGAGGTGAGGCCTCATTTAACACAGCAAATTCATCAGGCTTAAGCCATGTTTCAGTCAGGCCAATCACATCAAGATTATGATCAGTGATTAGTTCATTGACTATGACTGCCTTTGAAGTGAGGGATCTAACATTACGTAACCCTATTTTGAGATGTGAGGTATCACGATCTCTTTCAATAATGGCAGGAATGGAGGAGGTCTTTATCCTAATAAGATTGCTAGGGTGAACACCGCCATGTTTAGTTTTGCCCAACCTAGGTCGAGGCACAGACACAGTCTCAATGGGTATGGCTGAGCTGACTACACTGACTGTGCTATTGGCAGACTCTACTAAGCTGGCAGGTTGGCTAACAGCCTGCTGCCTGGCCTGCACCCTATTTCACTGTGGGGCTAGAGGAGTTAGAGCCCTATCTATGTTGGTAGATAAGAGGAGAGCACCCCTCCAGCTAGGATGCTTCCACCAAGTATTAACTCTGTGATGTGATGACATGTGCAATCAAGACATCTTATTTTTTGTTTAGTTTTTTGTGGGGGATTTTCTATATATTTTTCTTTCACTTTGAACATGTGTAGATCGGTAGGAAAACAAATCAAATGTAATAACTTTTTAGATTTAATTTTAAGGCAGCAAAATGTGAAAACTGGGAAGTGTGTAGACTTTTACTAGGCACTGTATGTATATTATTGAAGAATGAATGGGTATATAATTCATTTAAAAGTCAAAAATCGATATACCAACTTTTCGAAGAATATAAGTACACATGAAATCCATGTTTGCATATGGAGATGACACCTTGTCTAGCCTGCTTAGGACTTTTTGTCCACTTTCATGACATCCATCTCTATACACACACACACACACACACACGCACACACACACACACACACACACACACACACACACACACACACACACACACACACACACACACAGATGAGGTTGACAAACAATGAGTTTACAATGTAGTAATTGTATTACGCTGTGGTATAAGTCCAGTGGCATTTAATATCATGAATATTAGACCACTATGTTTACAGCAAGCATATGGGTTTACTGTTTGTTTCTTAAAGTAGCTACTACAACGATTATATCTTACAGAGGGTAGGTGTTGCTGCAGTTCCTTTTGCTTTGGCACAAAGGCGTTTATTTCCTTCTCTGCCCTGATCATTTGAAGTAGAGGGGTCATCAGACCCTCTTTTGTGGTCTGAGAGAGAATACCAATCACTCAATGGGGTGGGGGTATGGGATTGTTCAACTGTGCCCGTAATTGATTTCGACTTGTCCCCCAAAATTGATTTTGGGGTATCAGGTTATTTTGGAGGTCTACATACTGCAAAATGTATAGTAATGTAGGCTAAGAATGCATTGAGATATTGCTGTAATCATAACCCTGATTAGAAAGTTAATGCTAGAATTATAAGATTAATATAATTGTCTACGGCACTGCATCTCAGTGCTTGAGGCGTCACTACAGACCCCCGGTTCGATTCCAGGCTGTATCACAACCGGCCGTGATTGGGAGTCCCATAGGGCGGCGCACAATTGGCCCAGCGTCGTCCAGGTTTGGCCGGTGTAGGCCGTCATTGTAAATAAGAATTTGTTCTTAACTGACTTGCCTAGTTAAATAAAGGTTAAATAAAAAATAAAAAAACATATTATATGTTAATATAAATGTACATTCTGCCAGGGTCGATGTGTGTTCAATTTAAGGGTTTTAACGTTGAGTGATAGAACCACTGAGAAATGTCATTCTAAATTTGGGTTGGAAAATTAATTGGGTTTTAATTATGATTTAAACTGAATAAAGCTTTTACACTATGTATATCAGGTTTACATCCTTCATGTTGTGTAGAAATTATCAAGGAGGAAGACAATGTGTTCGTGAAGATAGGAATGGGATTTTAGCTTTCTAACAAAATCATAGTGATGATAATACTTTTGCCTCATAACTAGCCACACCGAGGGAGCTCAGAGAGCATGTCAGTATGACGGAAATGCCCCTCTTTACCAGAGTGCATAAAAGATTGAGATAATTATCAGATCAGACTAGATGGACCTCAAGCTGCAGCTTTTGTCCATATTGGTCCCGACCCTGAAAATCAACACGAGGTGAAGATGACAAAGTTGCCTCCACTAACAATCAATGTTACGGCTGAGTAGCTGTTCCAAGTACTGTATCTAACAATATGAATTTAAGTGGGACCATCCTGTTACTCTCTTCAAACCATCGTCTACTACAATGCTCTCATCACCCCACAGGGTATCATCGACAGAAGACCACTTCCAGAACGAGTGAAAGTAAACAGACAACTAAGAAGAAGGATATTGTGACCTCTTGTGGACAAGGAATGATCAGTAAGACCCGGATTTGTGCAGACTTAAAGAGTCTACGACTTTCAGAATGAGACTGATATGAGGTAAATTATTGTCACGCCCTGACCTATAGAACTCTTGTTAGTTTGGTCAGGGTGTGCATGTTCAGTATCTATGTTATGTTTTTCTATGTGTAGAATCTAGGTATTGTGTTTCTATGTTTGGCCGGGTGTGATTCCCAACCGGTCCGGCCCGTGCCTGCTCCTCGCACCAGACCAGTGGTGCGTGTGTCCAGTCCGGCACAGCCCGTGCCCGTTCCACCGGTGCCTGATCCAGCTCCGGTCGGTCACTCCACTCCGGAGCCAGAGCAGTCCGCTCCACCGGTGCCTAGTCCAGCTCCGGTCAGCAGTTCCATTCCGGAGCCAGAGCATTCCGCTCCACCGGGGTCCAGTCCAGCTCCGGTCAGCAGCTCCACTCAAGAGCCAGAGCAGTCCGCTCCACCAGTGCCTAGTCCAGCTCCGGTCAGCGGCTCCAGTCCAGACCCAGACGTCAGCCCCTCACCAGGTTCGGGGTCTCCCACACCAGGGTCCAGACAGGGCTTGGTGCATCGTGGGAGGAAGGAGAGGGGAAGCAGCGCGCCGAGGTCCAGACCAGATCAGGGGCGCAACGGGGAGGCTGAGAGAATGTGGTCATCACACCCGGACCCGGATCCGCCTCCGAGGTGGAATGCCCACCCGGACCCTACCCTGTTATGTCAGGTTTGTGCGGCCGGAGTCCGCACCTTTGGGGGGTACTGTCACGCCCTGAACTATAGAACTCTAGTTAGTTTGGTCAGGGTGTGCATGTTTAGTATCTATGTTATGTTTTTCTATGTGTAGAATCTAGGTATTGTGTTTCTATGTTTGGCCGGGTGTGATTCCCAATCAGAGGCAGCTGTCGCTCGTTGTCTCTGATTGGGGTTCATACTTAAGTAGCCTGTTTGCATCATTAGTTGTGGGATCTTGTTCCGTGTATAGGCTTCTTTTGTGTTTAGCCTGAGGGCATCACGTTACGTTGTTTTGTTCGTGTGTGTAGTTTATATAATAAACATGTATGCATTTCACGCTACGCCTTGGTCTGACCCGTCCTTCAACGTCCGTGACAATTATGAATAAATTACTGTTAAACGATAAGAGATATCTAGATATCTTTAGAGTTAATTCGGGAAACGGTAACTCGTTAAACAACTTTTCCTGTGGTGCCCCAAATTCCTAATGAGTTAATTGTTACATGATTAATTTAATATAGTAACAATTAAAAATAGTAGGTATTTATTCAATGAATAATAGTCATCACAATAATGAGAGTCACATCACGACATATTGGAGCCCCCGTGCGAGGAGTCTAAGATAGAACTATGCCTTACTGTTGAATTCAGTCTATAGGAATTGTGTAGCAAGATACATTGTACACCAATAGCGCTGTAGGCAGGATTGTTGTTGAGAGTGGCATGTGTGTGGTCCCTTTTCATCCAGATACTAGTAGGGAGAGATTGACTCAGGTGTTGTATATCTGACAAAAAGTAAGTGTGTACGGGATTTACTGAATGCTACGAGCTAGGACATATGAGCCAGCCAATGCAGTTATCAAGAGAAATAGACAAAGTTGAGCCAACCGTGGTACTATTTCTGTCTCTCGCGTTTCAGAAGCGAGTATTAATTTCTTGAGCTAGGACATATGGGCCAGTCAATTAAATACATTTGAGAAGATATAGTTGTTGGCCGAAGCAAATAATGATCTCTCTGTCTATCGCGCTTCAGTAGCGTGAGTAAGACCAACTGCAAAAACATTTATTTTATGTTTCCGCGTGTTCCGGTAAAATAATCGCCGAAAGGGTTAATGTGAGACGTCATTAATAAACCCCTTACCTTGTTAAAGGGGACCCTGTGTGTGCGTGGAAATTAGATGCCCTGTACAAGTAGGGTAGCTTTGCACTAGATGCTAAGCTAACGAAGGGAGAGCAGCCATTTTTGTTTTTCCCTTTGTTCCAACGGAAGTTCCGCCACCTCGGGACTCCCGTCTGATTTTAGCTTTCTGCAATCAGCGACCTCTGGTGATGAAGAATCGCCAGTAATTGTTTTTGAAACAATTACTGTGAGGGCACATTCTTAACCCACTGTTACAACGGGTTACACTGTATGATATCAATCCAATCTCAACCGGTTGGATATCATTGTCTCATTTGATTTAACCGGAAAGGTGAATCGCCAAACAAATCTTTTTCAGGGTTGGTCATTTGGATAAGGTGCAAATTTATTTGTTCAAACCAATGAGACATTTAAAACTTTTTCCACATGAACCTAGATACAGCAATGCTTTTCAGGTTAATTAAAGTTTAATTCCCAGATAGCCTATACAGGTATGATTGATCATTATCATTGATTCATCTATTTAATTTGCTTTTGCAAAGCTCATTGGGCCAACTCCAACGGTACTGGTCCAGTAATGACAGAAGTCTCGCCTTCACAGGAATCCCATGTGGTTCCAGCCACAAGTACCATGGTGGTGAATGTATACTCATATTATAGATATATTTTATGTATCATTAAGGCAAATGTAGGGAGATGCCAAAGGTAAAATATAATAAACATGTTTGATATTTTATAATCCAGATGCATGCTTAAATAAGGAATATAGCCAATTCAGTATGTAACTGTGCTTTAATGAATGTATGTATATTCTTTTTTAAGAAAGTGCCTGAGCCACGCCACCAATAGAATGATAGAATGAGAGGCTTCATATAGAAAATAATTAATGACCATGTGTGACAGCTGGACGTTGAAAGAGAAGGGTGGCGTAGAACTAAAATAAGTTAGGAATTTGCCATAAGGGGAGTAACTGTATATGCTATGTAAGCATGTTTGTGCATTTGTGTGTATAAAAGGAAGCGCTAAGCCAAAGAGAGACAGTTGTTCCATGGAACTGCTCGGCTTTTGTTATTAGATAATAAAAGTCTAATTTTTGGATTCACAAGCTCCAGTTTCTTGAGAGATATTTTTGAGTTGACTACTTTTGAGTCAAATATTTCTACCACAATATTTGAACTACTGGTTACACTTAGGATATCCAGCAAATCTCAAATGATTGGATGTTATTGTCTCATTCAATTGAATAAGTTAAATTGCCGCACATACCTTTTCAGGGTTGATCATTTGGATAAGATCCAGATTGATTTGGTTCAACAAAGGAGACAACTTAAACTTCTCCATATTAACCTAGATACAACAATGCTATCAGGTTAATTAAAGTTTAATTCCCAGATAGCCTATACAGCTATGATTAATCAATAACATTGATTAATCAATTAAAATTGCTTTTGCAAGTTCGTTAAAAGCCAACTCCAACATTACTGATCCAGTATTGATGAGTCATTGACATCTGTAAACCGAATAAAATTGTTTTTGCAGCTTCCAACGACTCAAAACTCAAAATTGTACATAAGTTTAAACAACTAATAATCATCAAAATGAGCAAGCTATCAGAGGGGGTGCCATCCATTCCCCCGATAATAATGAACCCTCACCCACAGAAAGATTGATCGCTGACCTCAGCAGCGATGCAAATCCAAACTATGCTGAAGGGTTGAGAATGTTAGATCACAATGCCATAAGCAAAAAAACTGCAAAAATCGTGACTGACGCCCTCAAAAATAGGCCGGCAGGCACAGGCCTTGTAAAAGGTTCTCTCCAATTTAGTCCTGAACTATGCCCACCAGCAGAGATGGACATTGGTCCAATACTGCTGTGCTCAGCAGAAGCACGAGCAAGAAACTGTTGAGATGGAAGCTAATGACAAAATCTGACAAAGAGAAGATGCTGCTAGCCGAGGAGCTGCATTTGAGAACGGATCAATGAAAAGATCTGGCAAACATTTATGACGAAGAAGAAGCACAAACTCTCGAACAAATCCGTTTTCTACAAGAACAACTCGATTTAGCCAACAGTAAATACGACAAAGTACACACAAAACTAGATGAATCTGATGAGCTCGCTAAAAGCAAGGGCGACCAACTTGATGCCCTGCAAGCAGTTTTAAATGACACCACTCAAAACAATAATGTTCTATTCCAAAAGCTGCAGACCAAAGATGATCAGTTAATGAACACCTTGACCAAGTTGGATGACAAAACAGCGGAACTCATTGATGTCGCTGACCGAATAAATGATGAGAGAACCCAGCGGAGGACATCACTGAATCTCTCGCTCTGCACTCGAGACCTCTCCCTGCAAACCATGACAGATAAGTATGAAGCCGAACGGAGCAACTGCGACACTCACACATCTAAAATAAATACCCTCAGCTCCCAAGTGGACTCCGCGATGCAGCAGAACACCACCCATGGAACCATCTGGAGGAACTCCAGAACAACCAAGCGCTACTGCGTGACTACCCAACCGAGCAACCAAGCTCGCAACCGGAGCCTGGGGAACGAAGGAGTGTAGACGACAGGAGGTTTCAGACTTCACCTCTCTTAGGGGTCTTTCAGTCTTTTCATCTTGGTCGTTCGGCCTCTTCGCCAACAGAATTTCAATTTGGCTTTTCCTCTTGGCCCTTCGGTCAAAAATTCCCCACGGGAGGAACCAGACGCTCCCAACGCCTTGACAAAATCATCAAAAACTTCTGCATCTTTGACCCCGTTCCAGGTAAACCGAACGACACTAAGACGTTCTTAGCAAACATAGAGGACGCCTTGGATGGCTACCCGAACGCTACGAATACTGGCAGGCTTTACCTGTTGAAGCGAACGTCCAACAGACATGTGACAAGGTTCATTTGTCTAAAACAGCAACACGTGCAAAACGACTACGCTAAACTTGCCACAACTTTGAAAATAGAATTCAGTGGTTCTGTGACTCGCAAACACGACAGCTCGCTGGCTAACACTGTCAAACAAGCTCGGAATGAACACCCACAAGCCTACTATCATATGCTTCGTTCAGCTTACTTTGGCATGCTCACTGAAACAGGAATGGAAGAGCTATTACCATTCAAAAAAATGTTTCTGTCAAACATGTATTCCAACTTCATTAACTACTTGGGCCCTACTTCCCACGTTGGTTTGCCAATCTCGACACTCCGAGAGCTTGTGAGCAAAGCTTTTTATGCATCCAAAGCGGGCCGGGCTAAGAGCCTGGACACCTCGGTTTTCAAGATTGGGGGGGTGCAATCACTCCAGTTGGAGGGTGCGGCATCAGGGACAGGAGCGGAAAAATATGATGACCACCGCAGTAACGATAGCTACAAAGAACGTCCCCAACCAAACAGGCCCCACAGAGGTCGATCTGGACGCTACGCTCCTGCATCTAACCCTCACAAATGGTCAGGGAACAACGGTAACAAGCGTAACAAGAGTAACAAAGGGTTCGATGACAACCAAAACGTAACCAAAGCTCTCTAGAAGCTCTGATAAGAGATGTACTGCAGCGGGAAAAAAAATTGAGAAAGGGGGAAAAGATAATTCACCATGACTAGGCGTGAAATTTCTTGGAGAATGGGTCCCCCAAAATTAACACCATTTGCGAGGTCGGAAATGTTCACCTTAACCCCGCCCTCACTCAAATCCCAGTCAAGGCCCCGCACGATCTAGGCCCGCTCTATCTAGAGACCATGATATAGATGTTGCGACGCACAAGGTAAGCAGCATTGCAACAGCTGATTCCTCTCCCATTCCGATAGAGGACCCACTGGGTCACGAAGTTCGGAAATCTGTCTTAAAAATCGACACAGATAACTCACCACTCCGTTCTGCCAACCCACTCCACTTTGTTGGTGATATGACAAGAAAAACCGACTCGAACAGGCCATACCTCAAATCTGTCTTAGAGGACTGTTTGACTTGTGATGCACTGATAGATTCAGGTTCAACTATTTCCCTCATGTCTCAAACTTTGCTGGATGAACTCAAAAGGGCAGTTGACCCAGCGAAACGTTGGTTAACAGAACGATGCGACACTAAACTTCAAGGTTTCACTCAGGCTACCTCGCCTCTTACCAAGCGTATCCTACTAAAACTGAACTTCGAAAACGTGTCACTTGTCCACCCTGTGTTCGTGACTAGCATTGACACCGAGCAGATGCTGATTGGGATGGATTTAATAGACCGTTTGGTACCACTGATGGATTGAAAATCCAACCAAATCTGCTCACAAATCGCAATAACTCCGCTGACACCACTGCCTTCATCGAAGGCTACATGCTATACGTTATGCGACGATGACGGTTCGGCGCCGTCAACTGACATACCCCCAGTGAACTTGGTAATGAGTCCGCCATTTGTGGCAGATGACAGGGTGACTAGTTCAACTCGGAAACTAACCGAACATGTAGCTTGGGTGAATCACCAGCCAATACATACCGCCCTCCACTGATAGGCAGCGTGTGCCTAAACGGCATAATGGTTGAGGATGCCATACTGGCAACCTGGTCCGAAAAATCTGCAATTAATTTGGAAATGTTCAACAACATTTCAAAAGCGGCTAACTGCCACCCTGTGGTTCCGAAAACGTTCAGATTCCCACTGGGAATGACTCCCCAGACAACACTCACCGCTTTAGGGGTATGTGCGCTATCGATCCGCATTGGAAACAAGGAAGTATTTCACTACTTACTGGTTGTCTCGAACCTCCTGCATACAGTTTATGTGGGAGCTGACATTTTGGTGAGATTGGGTGTTAAACTCGATACCGTACACCAAGTTCTTTGGTCTTTGGCGAAGCCAGCTCAACATGCCTTGTCTTTCAACCCTGTGCGAATGGCATTCGGGCAGACTATTCCTGAAACTTGCAATGTGATAATTGAGTCCGCCGTGGTGATACCGGTAAGAACCACAGAGGTTTCTATAAGACTGAACCTGGCGCCCGGCTACCGGATGGAAGGCACCACTGCGTTCTTCCAACCCTCGCCACAATTATTCGAATTGGGGCTAACTATCAATGGTAACCCGCTGTTGGAGCTAAACGCCAGATCCACTTACCTCTTGGTGCAGAATCTGACTCAAGCGGATACCTCCATTCCTTGGCATACTCAGCTAGGAACATTGATTGATTACTCGTTCCATGATTTTGAACTTGTTGTTACCGTAATTGGGCCTCTTCCTTCCTCCCTAGACCTATGTGGTGAGGAAGAGACGCTTTTTACTTGTCCGTCAAAGGCAATCGCAATAACTCCCGTATTGCCACTGGACGACACATCAACGTTCAGGCTGGATGTCGATTCTGACAACGACCTGTTGAAATACTCCATCGTCACAGAGGATGATACCGCATCTTCTTCTGCATGTGAAGTACACACTGATGACGTAACAGCTAATGATTCCCCCACCATTGACAAGCCGTCACCACCTGATGAAGACCTGTACAATGCTGCTGAGCCATATCCTGGTTTCCATACACAGGTACTACAGGTACTACAGCTACTGACGGAGGCAGACACACTTGTCAATGACACTGAAAGACATCAGTTGCGGGAATTATTTAACAAACACAGAGAGATCTGGTCGACAGACTCGCTGGATTGCGGGGTTACAGGTATTCATGTGGTGCGTATTCCTACGCCACCCGGAGCAGTTCCTACATTTGTGAGAAAATAAACAATTCTGCTTGCAGCGTACTCGGCGGTACAAGAGATTATCGACTCCCTATTAGCTAAACAGATAATCAGGGAATGTAACAGTACGTAAAGCACTCCCGTGTGGCCTGTTTTGAAACCAATGGGTAAGTGGTGTCTTACCATTGACTATAGACAACTCAACAAGCTGGTTCCATTGTCTTGTGGGCCTATGACACAGCTCAACCAAGAGTTGCCAAAGGTGACAAAGGCCAAATACTTCTCCACTGTTGACGTGGCGAATGGTTTCTGGACCATGACAGTCGACCCTCGCGACCAACACAGGTGTATTGGAAAAAAGTCAAGGGACATTCCAAATCACCTGGTTGTGACAAACTTGGCAACGACCATGCTGACAGCATGGCGAAATCTGGTGCAATTCACGGCACCCCTTGGGTGTTCGATGCTCTGGACGCAATGATCACCGAGGCGCCCATGGTGTCTGCAGTAACGCGTAGCCATGTAGCACCGCGGTAATCATCTTCGCACGAACATAATGTGTTGCTAACTCATTCATTCTTGAATGGTGACCTGGTAGCAATGCAACACCAAGATGAGTCCCTCGCCACTTTCATGGCTTTCTTGTCTGATCCTTTCAATCACCCAGTGTCCGAGCTGGCTTTGGCAGGCTCACACGACTTGTGTTTGCTGTACGCAACTAAACAGCACCTCACACTTGTAGATGACCTACTGGTTTATGTTTCAGAAACCGACGCCACACAAAGGTGGGTGGTTCCTAAAACACAGAGGGGGATAATGATAGCTCATGCCCACGACGAGCCATGTGGGGGCCATAGCGGGGGTCAAGGCTACATGTGAAACATTGCGACAGGTGGCCCACTGGCCTCACATGGAACAAGTCGTGGCAAAATACGTGAGGGGGTGTCTAGTTTGCTGCCAGTTTTAACCCTCCAAGCCACTTCACAGAGCACCCTTGCAGTGCAAGGGTGTCTTACCCTTGGAGCTCGATCCAGATCGACTGGGTCGTCCCAGTTGCCAGGTCGGCAAGAGGCAACAAGTATCTCCTCACAGTGACTTGCGCATTCACAAAGTGGGTGGAGTGCCTGCCCGCACCCAATGACACAGCGGAAACCACAGCCGTTCTTTTGCTCAACCACGTTTTCAGTCATTTCGGCCTGCCAGGAGAAACCGTGGACAGCGACAGAGGAACCCATTTTTCGGCTGCTGTAATGACCGAACTGTGGCGGCTCCTGGGAGTCAAAGCTAAACTCCACATCGCAAACCACCCTAGGAGCCCCGGCAGGGTAGAAAGGAGCAACCAAACAATCGTCACAACCTTGAGGAAATATGTGGCAGCCAACCACAAAGATTGGGACCTCAAACTCCCACTGGTATTGATGGTGATCAGAGCCACATGCAACAGGTCTACGGGAATAACACCATTTGAGATGATGATGGGCCGGCAAATGACGCTTCCACTGCATCTCCTGTACCAACCTGGAGATGTCACCGCGGCCAGCGCGTACACGGCCCATCAATACGTGACAGACTTGCGAACCCACCTCCAGACTACCTTTGCGTACGCTCAATGAAAGTTGGAAAGAAGTGCGGAAGGTGACAAGACCCATTACCACAAAAAGGCCTCACACCAGGAGTTTGAGGTCGGGATACGGTGTGGTACTACATATACACCAAACCCGTGGGCGTTGCAAAAAAGTTCCTGCCCCACTGGACAGGGCCACATGAGATTGTTTTAAAGCTGTCACCTGTTGTTTATCAAATCAGAATCAGCAAAGGTTGACAGAACATCTCGTTCAAGTGGGTCCACAGGAACCAAATCAAGTTGTACACTCCCCCATGGGAATAGAAGGGGTGCAAGCCAGCCCCGAATAGATAGAAACCTAACAAAATTCTTAAGTATCCTCAGCTGATCCCTTCCGGGAAGTCAGTACATTGCACCTAACATATTTTTTTATCTTCCCAGCTACAAGACACACATTTCTTTGTCATTGTTGATATTGTCATGCGTTGTGCTGTTAAAAATAGGAAAATCAGCTAAATTTGCTGTCAAAATGTTTTTCTTAAAAAAAAAAAAACGACAACAAAAAAACACACAACTCAAATAATCCAACACTATCTCTAATTATGCGTTTTTGTAGGATGGAGTTCTTTTGGATGATCCCGACACTGTGCGCCCTGCTCAAAACCAATCCGGCAGATGTACTCACGAGTGGACCCCCTACGGGAATCGTTCTCTGTGATAATCCAGTACAGTACTCCTTATAACCAACTGCAGAGTACACATGCAGAGGGTGTACGTCCGCCTAGATGCAGAGAACTTGTACCGCCAACACAGTTCCCCTGCGGCACATATGAGTTGGGCCGGGGCTGACTGGACCACCCAGGCAGTTAAGCATGCTCAGCTAGACACTGCCCACATATATGGACAAGCAATGACAGAGCGGCATGGACTAAGATACAGTAGAATATTATAGAATAGAATACAGTATAGACATATGAGATGAGTAGTGCAAGATGTGTAAACATTATTAAAGTGACTAGTGTTCCATTTCTTAAAGTGGCCAGTGATTTCAAATAGGAAGCAGCAGCCTCTAATGTGCTAGTGATGGCTATTTAACAGTCTGATGGCCTTGAGATAGAAGCTGTTTTTCATTCTCTCGGTCCCAGCTTTGATGCACCTGTACTGACCTCGCCTTCTGGATGATAGCAGGGTGAACAGGCAGGCTCGGGTGGTTGATGTCCTAGATTATCTTTTTGGCCTTCCTGTGACATCGGGTGCTGTAGGTGTCCTGGAGGGCGGGTAGTTTGCCCCCGGTAATGCATTCGGCAGACAGCACCACCCTCTGGAGAGCCCTGCGGTTGCGGGCGGTGCAATTGCCGCTCCAGGCGGTGATGTTGGCCCAACTCCAAAAGTTCACAGTCACCCAGTCAGAACTAGCAGAGCCCAGGCGAGAAAAAAATTCCTTGGGGCGCTACTCTCAATAGGTGCAGCCGTAGGGTCACTATTTGCTCTAGGTACCACTGCTGTCAACGCAATCAGTCTAGCCACGGTCAAAATAAATGTTAGGGAGATTACTGAAGAGATGCTACTTATCACAGGCACTCAGGTTGCAGCATGTAGGAAGGTCTCTCCAGGACACTATTCTGGTGGTAAACACACACGCTACTCTCCGAACAAAACCCTCCTGTTGGTAGGCAAGCTAGTAGAGGTCATGAACCATGACTATGCCCATGTCCAATATGTTCGATTGTTGTTGGAGGGTTTTCTCCATGAAGTTAGCTCTTCTATGGACCACTTGGCCGTGAATAGAATCCCCTCATATCTAGTGCCCCTCTCAATGGTGCACAACATATTGACCTCAGCTACCACAACCATGATAAAGCCATTACAGTCACACCTGGTCTATAGTCTGGGGTCTGCAATTCCAATACACGTTGATGTTAATCAAAATGAAGTGGGATTTTTACTGACGCTGCCAGTTATTGAACTGGAGAATATCTATAGGTTGAAAACAGTTCTAAAGGTCGGATTTTGGCGCGACAACATCCATGTGAAAATCATCACACCTCCAGTCATAGCTTATCAGGAACACATTCCAGATTTCTATCTCACCCCTAACCTGTTAATGTGTACTCTAACCAAAGACGTCCACTACTTGTGTTCTAGCAAACCCTTCGTCAGGGATAACACTGAGCGCCTTTGTGGCCTTAAGCCTATCACCAGCGAAGAACGATGTAGAGCCAAACTTGTAGCAAGAGGTGGAGTCACCACCACGCAAGTGGAAGTGGTAGGGAATCAATGGCTGATTAACACCCCATTCACGTCTGCCACTATGACTTACGAATGCCATGACTCAACCACCCAACTGAACCTCCCCAATCAGACAATTTTTGTTAAGGTACCAGAGGGTGTGATTATCCATATAGACGACCTAGCCCTATACCAACTTCCTGACGACAGGATAGACACAGATATTGAAATGCCTGACGCTTTTGCTAAACGTTCCCTTGAGTTACCACCAGCTATTCAAAACCAAATTCAGTACGAGGGACCGATGACTGTTGATTTTAGCGTGCTGAATGAGGCACTTTTAGTTGACCCGATTGGCTATAAGCCAAAAGATTGTTCCGTCACCCGCTCTTGGATGGTGCCGGACAGTATCCTGACTGTTACCATGATCCTTATTGCCCTTGGCGTGTGCACCTACTATGTACACAGGCACACACGCGCAATGGAAGACCTAATGAGGTCTTATGTTAGGATCATCTGTGGGACGGAAGCAATCCCAATTTTCGGAAAACTGGCAATAGATTCCAAAACCCCATCAGGTGACCCATTCACAGCATCCCCAGCTTCTAACCCAGAGTTCGCTATGTCATCCTTGTAGTGCCACCAATGGAAGCTTTCTCATTCAGGGTGCCATTTAAGAGAGTGCCTTAACTACCCACCTTCAAGTAGGATAGCACTAGATATGACATTAGACAAATGTCATGATAGAGTCATTTAGCCAAGACCATGGACGTACGTAGAATAGAGTCCAAGTAGATGATTAAGGTGGGGGAACTATATTTTGTATATCTTTTGTTGTGTTTTTATTCTTTACATTTTTATTTCCTTTGACACTAAGGAAGTGATATTGCCACGAACAAGTTCCCCATACAACCACCAGTTAGTGCCACAATGCCGCCCATTTGGGGAAGAAATGTAATGATTTATTGCCTGAGTGTTGTGTGTTGTTAACGTCTGTGTAAGTTACTGCCTAGATCTACCAGCCTGGACAACCGGATGATGGACCCGCAACGATGATCCACAACCAGGTGGTCATTTTTTATGGTGGGTTGCAAATTTGCAGAATCCTTCCAAGGTTGAACCACCAGAGTGGGACTGTCATGACTCTCTCTGGGAGATCAAAGGCCACACATCTGCTTGCCAAATGGCCGACAACAACCGGACCCTCTTACCTAAGGGGGGGGGCTGTGCCAGTCTTGACACTTTAATACTGCCATATAAATTAGAGGAGGAGAATCTATCTCTGGCATTCTAGTATGGTGAAAAGAAATGCCATAGTTTCAGATACTTTTTGCCGCCCAAAAACATCCAACAATGAACATTGGGACAATATATTTCAACATCCAAACGTTGGGAATGATGAGAAATGGAATATGGAAAATGTATGTCTATTTTGTGATGTCATTTAAAATGGTATAAAGGCGTTATAACAAAAACATTGTGACTTGAAGAGCTTTTACACTGTGTATATCAGGTTTACATCCTTCATGTTGTGTAGAAAATATTAAGGAGGAAGACAATGTTTTCGTGAAGAAAGGAATGTGATTTTAGCTTTCTAACAAAATCATAGTGATGATAATACTTTTGCCTCGTAACTAGCCACGCCCGAGGGAGCTCAGAGAGCATGTCAGTACGACGGAAACGCCCCTCTTTACCAGAGTGCATAAAAGAAAGAGATAAGAATTATCAGATCAGACTAGACGGACCTCAAGCTGCAGCTTTTGTCCATATTGGTCGCGACCCTGAAAATCAACACGAGGTGAAGATGACAAAGTTGTCTCCACTAAGAATCAATGTTACAGCTGAGTAGCTGTTCCAAGTACTGTATCTAAGAAGGTGAATTTAAGTGGGACCATCCTGTTACTCTCTTCAAACCATCGTCTACTACACTGCTCTCATCACCCCACAGGGTATCATCGACACGGCTGATTAGCCGTCCTCAGAAGACCACTTCCAGAACTAGTGAAAGTAAACAGACAACTAAGAAGAAGGACATTGTGACCTCTTGTGGACAATCTGAGCCTTACATCTAAAAGGCCATCCGAAAGACAAGGCCCAATCGACCCCTTCCCACAAAGGCCTGGGTCCAACAGAGATACACGACGAAGACCTCCAACACGTAAATACATGTATTACTTTTCTTCCCAAATGGGAAGTTTGGGGCAAAGTATTAGGATTACTGTGAGTGTAGGTCCATGTGTATCCAAGTGTTTTCTCTCTCTCTCTCGTTAACTCACCATCATTGTGTTAGTCCGCTAGGGACCCATTTTCATTGTGTTAAGTTTCGAATCCCTACCTATACCGTGTACGTGTTTGTATCTTGTGTTATCATTTTTAATTAGTTAGTAAATAAATAATTTAATAAATGTGTGTGGTACACAGTATGATCAGTAAAACCTGGGTTTGTGCAGACTTAAAGAGTCTACGACTTTCAGAATGAGACCGATATGAGATAAATGATTAATAAATGACTGTTAAACGATAAGAGATATCTAGATATCTTTAGAGTTATTTCGGGAAACGGTAACTCGTTAAACAATTTTTCCCGTGGTGTCCCAAATTCCTAATGAGTTCATTGTTACATTATTCATTTAATCTAGTAACAATTAAACATAGCAGGTAATTATTCAATAAATAATAGTCATCACAATAATGAGAGTCATGTCACGACAGTGGTGACTGTCCTATTTGCTGTAATGAAGATTGTGTGTGATTTTATTTATTTTATGTTTCATTTCCTGTTCCAGGTTGACTGTGTTTTGATAAGAAAGGCCTAAAAACTCAGCAACCCAAAGGAAGGTTGTTTTCCATGAATGAAATGTCAGGCACCAGAAATATGTATTTTGTTTGTTTAATTGTATGTTTAACAATAATTATGTAATGCTCGTACCCTTACATTTTCTAGAAGAAACTGAGTTTCTTGAGAGGGGAATGTGAGAGAAAAATGAAGTATTTACCTGATTTGCTTGATATTACTATTTGTTAAGTATATAATTGCTAAGACATTTCTGTTCTACTAATGCTGTGTTTTTGTAAAGGGATGGTCTCCACTCTGGCTCCCTGCAGCTAATCTGGGCGTATGGTCACTAGAGATAGCTTGAGCTGACAATTGACTGAGCCTGCATTCCATAGACAAGATGTGGTGTGTGGAACTGAAATAGGAATAGCTTGGAGGAGTAGAAAGAAAATCCTCATTGTTCCTAATCATCTTGGCATCTGGCAAACTAAGCCAGGCTGGGGGTTAAAACAACACCTGAATTCTGGTCAGGAGATAAAGCGGTGTACACTTTCTGAGCTTTTCCCACAAGAACACATTGGAGGAGCATTGACCAAATCTCACGGCCATTTTAGGGATGTGGCAATCCTCTCAAACAGAGTAAAATACAGTGCATTCGGAAAGTACTCAGACCCCTTCACTTTTTCCACATTTTATTACGTTACAGCCTTATTCTAAAATTGATTAATTTTTTTGTGTTTTCTCTCATTAATCTACACACAATCCCCCTAATGTTCCCATGCTTAAAGGGTTCCCACTTTCGTTCTCAGTTTTGGTTCTGTTTCTAAAACATTTTTATACAGTTTTCTGTTCTGTTCCCTTAACCGGTTCCAATCCCTTTTAAGGAGTAAAGACTCTCATAAAACTTAGTGGTCTACTTGAGTCATCTTTCTCCCTCTCCTCAAGCTGCATGATGCTAACCACACCAAGCCCTTCCCCCTGTCACTCAAGGAGAGAGCTGTTGCTTGATCACGGAGTCACAAGCACTTTCTTGCCATTCATTCAGTCTGTCTGCATGGTCAGATGGATGCAACAAGATGTTGGTGACATGACTATTCGTCGTCGTCGGGTGAGGTTGTGTCTCTCTCTGGCGGGAGGTAAGCTTGGCTTATATGGCTTATATACATAGTTTGGGCTTTGTCGAGTAAAGCTTAAACTATGTATTTAGATTGTAGTTAGGTATTGTAGGTAGTTATCGTGGGTTGTTGTATGTAATTATTGTAGGTTAGTATTGTATTCGGCTGAGCCCGGTGAAGCACGAAGCTAGCTAACCCAATACCTGGACTAGCTAGCGGGTAGCTACTGGTAACTATTTGCAACTGTGGATAGTTGTTTCACGCCTGAGAGTGCCTGTAATTACACCAGCTAGCTGCCTACAATAATTACATACAATAATGCCTACCATTCAGCTGTTTTTCTAACCTCATTGTCTGAAGCGTTAACGTTAGGTAGTAAGTGGCTACCTTGCTTGAAATTTAGCTAGCTTGTTGCTACCTGGATAGCTACTAAACAATGGCTGGAACGACCTAGCGAACAGACGCGAACTGGCTGAGTCAATTCAGTGGCTAGCTTTGCACTTGGCTAGCTAACAGTAGCTGCTAGGGGTAAGTTATAACCTACATTTGTGTTTTGTTTTTACATACTGGTAGCCAGAGTCGTTCAAGGGAATTCGGGACATGGGTGACTAGTTAACGTTAGCTTGGCTCTCTCTGTGTGTTCGTGCCGTGGGAGGAGGGGTTTCTTCTTTGTCTGAAAGCAATGGCTAGCTAGTATGCTAACTATTCTAGCTAACTAACTGGCTGAATAAGTTGACGACGGACTCGCTCAAGCTGTCGGGACTAACCCACAACGTTAGACACGGACACGAATGATAGCTTGGCGTGTTGACACACTGGTGGTTTGTTGTGGCCGAGTATTGGTGCTAAACCGTGTTGTTGGAGTCCGGCATGCTAGTTGGCTGTGGCGTCATATGACTAGGTGCCCTGGACGATTTTCACAGAAGAATACTGTACCAAGTTAGCTAGCTGAATAAACTAAGTTAGTCTATTCCTAGAAAACATTGAACCGCTGTAGTTTACAACAATTATAGTTTCTGAGGTGGAAGTTGGGAGAGTTATATTTGGGTGTTTCAGTGAAACGTAAGTGAGGGAGGCCCCGCTCTCTCCTTTCCCAGATGTTTAGTTCATTTCATTCCGATCTCCTTTGCATTATTGTAGCCATTTTCTGTAGCCTGTCAACTATGCCTCTGTCTATCCCTGTTCTCTCCTCTCCGCACAGACTATACAAACGCCTCACACCGCCTGGCTGCTGCCTCTCTAACCTGGTGGTCCCTGCACGCACCACCCACGTGGAGTTCCAGGTCTCAGGAAGCCTCTGGAACTGCCGTTCTGCTGCCAACAAGGCAGAGTTCATCTCAGCCTATGCTACCCTCCAGTCCCTCGACTTCTTGGCGCTGACGGAAACATGGATTACCACTGAAAACACTGCTACTCCTACTGCTCTCTCCTCGTCTGACCATGTGTTCTCGCATACCCCGAGAGCATCTGGTCAGCGGGGTGGTGGCACAGGAATCTTAATCTCTCCCAAGTGGACATTCTCTCTTTTTCCCCTGACCCATCTGTCTATCTCCTCATTTGAATTCCATGCTGTCACAGTCACTAGCCCATTCAAGCTTAACATCCTTGTCATTTATCGCCCTCCAGGTTCCCTTGGAGAGTTCATCAATGAGCTTGACACCTTGATAAGTTCCTTTCCTGAGGATGGCTCACCCCTCACAGTTCTGGGTGACTTCAACCTCCCTATGTCTACCTTTGACTCATTTCTCTCTGCCTCCTTCTTTCCACTCCTCTCCTCTTTTGACCTCACCCTCTCACCGTCCCCCACTACTCACAAGGCAGGCAATACGCTTGACCTCATCTTTACTAGATGCTGTTCTTCTACTAATCTCACTGCAACTCCCCTCCATGTCTCCGACCACTACTTTGTATCCTTTTCTCTCTCGCTCTCCTCCAACACTACTCACTCTGCCCCTACTCAGATGGTAATGCGCCGTCACAACCTTCGCTCTCTCTCTCCCGCTACTCTCTCCTCTTCCATTCTATAATCTCTTCCTTCTACTCAATCCTTCTCCCTCCAATCTCCTGATTCTGCCTCCTCAAACCTCCTCTCCTCCCTTTCTGCATCCTTTGACTCTCTATGTCCCCTATCCTCCCAGCCGGCTCGGTCCTCCCCTCCTGCTCCGTGGCTTGATGACTCATTGCGAGCTCACAGAACAGGGCTCCGGGCAGTCGAGCGAAAATGGAGGAAAACTAGACTCCCTGTGGACCTGGCATCTTTTCACTCCCTCCACTCTACATTCTCTTCATCTGTTTCTGCTGCTAAAGCCACTTTCTACCACTCTAAATTACAAGCATCTGCCTCTAACCCTAGGAAGCTCTTTGCCACCTTCTCCTCCCTGCTGAATCCTCCCCCCCCCTCCCTCTCTGTGGATGACTTCGTCAACCATTTTGAAAAGAAGATTGACGACATCCGATCCTCGTTTGTTAAGTCAAATGACACTGCTGGTCCTGCTCACACTGCCCTACCCTATGCTTTGACTTCTTTCTCCCCTCTCTCTCCAGATGAAATCTAGCAACTTGTGACGGCCGGCCGCCCAACAACCTGCCCGCTTGACCCTATCCCCTCCTCTCTTCTCCAGACCATCTCCGGTGACCATCTCCCTTACCTCACCTCGCTCATCAACTCATCCTTGACCGCTGGCTATGTCCCTTCCGTCTTCAAGAAAGCGTTGCACCCCTTCTCAAAAAACCAACACTCGATCCCTCTGATGTCAACAACTACAGACCAGTATCCCTTCTTTCTTTTCTCTCCAAAACTCTTGAGCGTGCCGTCTTTAGCCAACTCTCTTGCTATCTCTCTCAGAATGACCTTCTTGATCCAAACCAGTCAGGTTTCAAGACTGGTCATTCAACTGAGACTGCTCTTCTCTGTGTCACGGAGGCTCTCCGCACTGCTAAAGCTAACTCTCTCTCCTCTGCTCTTGTCCTTCTAGACCTGTCTGCTGCCTTTGATACTGTGAACCATCAGATCCTCCTCTCCACCCTCTCCGAGCTGGGCATCTCCGGCGCGGCTCACTCTTGGATTGCGTCCTACCTGACCGGTTGCTCCTACCAAGTGGCGTGGCGAGAATCTGTCTCCGCACCACGTGCTCTCACCACTGGTGTCCCCCAGGGCTCAGTTCTAGGCCCTCTCCTATTCTCGCTATACACCAAGTCACTTGGCTCGGTCATATCCTCACATGGCCTCTCCTATCATTTCTACGCAGACGACACCCCCTTCTGATAACCAGGTGGCATCTCTGCATGTCTGGCAGACATATCAGTGTGGATGACGGATTACCACCTCAAGCTGAACCTCAGCAAGACGGAGCTGCTCTTCCTCCCGGGGAAGGACTGCCCGTTCCATGATCTCGCCATCACGGTTGACAACTCCGTTGTGTCCTCCTCCCAGAGTGCGAAGAGCCTTGGCGTGACCCTGGACAACACCCTGTCGTTCTCCGCTAACATCAAGGCGGTGACCCGATCCTGTAGGTTCATGCTCTACAACATTCAGAGAGTACGACCCTGCCTTACACAGGAAGCGGCACAGGTCCTAATCCAGGCACTTGTCATCTCCCGTCTGGATTACTGCAACTCGCTGTTGGCTGGGCTCCCTGCCTGTGCCATTAAACCCCTACAACTCATCCAGAATGCCGCAGCCCATCTGGTGTTCAACCTTCCCAAGTTCTCTCACGTCACCCCACTCCTCCGCACACTCCACTGGCTTCCAGTTGAAGCTCGCATCTGCTACAAGACCATGGTGCTTGCCTACGGAGCTGTGAGGGGAACGGCACCTCCGTACCTTCAGGCTCTGATCAGTCCCTACACCCAAACGAGGGCATTGCGTTCATCCACCTCTGGCCTGCTGGGCCCCGTACCTCTGCGGAAGCACAAAACTGTTCACTGCTCTGGCACCCCAATGGTGGAACAAGCTTCCTCACGACGCCAGGACAGCGGAGTCACTCACCACCTTCCGGAGACACTTGAAACCCCACCTCTTTAAGGAATACCTGGGATAGGATAAAGTAATCCTTCTACCTCCCCTTACCCCACCCCCCCAAAAAGAAAAATACATATTGTAAAGGGGTTATCCCACTGGCTATAAGGTGAATGCACCAATTTGTAAGTCGCTCTGGATAAGAGCGTCTGCTAAATGACGTAAATATAAAATGTAATGCTGCTTTCCACAATCGTTCTATAGTTACACTATTAGTTTGTGTATTGTACTGTCTGCAAACTACTGTCTGCTAGTTTTCTTAGCAATTGTTGCTAAAATAAATAGTGTTAGCCGCTAAATGTACTAAGAGTCAGAGCAAACGTAGCTAGCTAATACAGACAGTGCTGGTGTAGGCCTAGATAAGCATGTTGTTTGTGCAACGGTATCTTCTAAATCAGAGGAATAAATCAAATCAAATTGGTCACATACACATATTTAGCAGATGTTATAGCGGGTATAGCGAAATGCTTCTGTTCCTAGCTCCAACAGTGCAGTAGTATCTAACAATTCACAACAATACACACAAATCTAAAAATAAAATAATGGAATTAACAAATATATAAAATATTAGGATGAGCAATGTCGGAGTGGTATTGACTAAAATACAATCGTGGTGAAAAGTTTTGAGAATGACACAAATATACATTTTCACAAAGTCTGCTGCCTCAGTTATGATGATGGCAATTTGCATATACTCCAGAAAGTCATCAGAGTGATCAGATGAATGGCAATTCATTGCAAAGTCCCTCTTTGCCATGAAAATGTACTTAATCCCAAAAAAACATTTCCACTGCATTTCAGCCCTGCCACAAAAGGACCAGCTGCCATCATGTCAGTGATTCTCTCGTTAACACAGGTGAGAGTGTTGACGAGGACAAGGCTGGAGATCACTCTGTCATGCTGATTGAGTTAGAATAACAGACTGGAAGCTTTAAAAGGAGGGTGGTGCTTGAAATCATTGTTCTTCCTCTGTTAACCATGGTTACCTGCAAGGAAACACGTGCCATCATCATTGCTTTGCACAAAAAGGGCTTCACAGGCAAGGATATTGCTGCTAGTAAGATTGCACCTAAATCAACCATTTATCGGATCATCAAGAACTTCAAGGAAAGAGGTTCAATTGTTGTGAAGAAGGCGCCAGGGCGCCCAAGAAAGTACAGCAAGCGCCAGGACCGTCTCCTAAAGTTGATTCAGCTGCGGGATCGGGGCACCACCAGTGCAGAGCTTGCTCAGGAATGGCAGCAGGCAGGTGTGAGTGCATCTGCACGCACAGTGAGGCGAAGACTTTTGGAGGATGGCCTGGTGTCAAGAAGGGCAGCAAAGAAGCCACTTCTCTCCAGGAAAAACATCAGGGACAGACTGATATTCTGCAAAAGCTACAGGGATTGGACTGCTGAGGACTGGGGTAAAGTCATTTTCTCTGATCAATCCCCTTTCAGATTGTTTGGGGCATCCGGAAAACACCTTGTCCGGAGAAGACAAGGTGAGCGCTACCATCAGTCCTGTGTCATGCTAACAGTAAAGCATCCTGAGACCATTCATGTGTGGGGTTGCTTCTCAGCCAAGGGAGTGGGCTCACAATTTTGCCTAAGAACAAAGCCATGAATAAAGAATGATACCAGCACATCCTCCGAGAGCAACTTCTCCCAACCATCCAAGAACAGTTTGGTGACGACCAATGCCTTTTCCAGCATGATGGAGCACCTTGCCATAAGGCAAAAGTGATAACTAAGTGGCTCTGGGAACAAAACATCGAAATTTTGGGTCCATGGCCAGGAAACTCCCCAGACCTTAATCCCATTAAGAACTTGTGGTCGATCCTCAAGAGGCGGGTGGACAAACAAAACCCCACAAATTCTGACAAACTCCAAGCATTGATTATGCAAGAATGGGCTGTCATCAGTCAGGATGTGGCCCAGAAATTAATTGACAGCATGCCAGGGAGGATTGCAGAGGTCTTGAAAAAGAAGGGTCAACACTGCAAATATTGACTCTTTGCATAAACTTAATGTAATTGTCAATAAAAGCCTTTGACACTTATGGAATGCTTGTAATTATACTTCAGTATACCATAGTAACATCTGACAAAAATATCTCATAACAGTGAATCAGCGAACTTTGTGAAGACCAATAATTGTGTCATTCTCAAAACTTTTGACCATAACTGTACAGTGGAATAGAATACAGTGTAGACATATGAAATGAGTAAAGCAGTATGTAAACATTATTAAAGTGACCAGTGAAGAATGTATGTTAGCTACAGTGGGGAAAAAAAGTATTTAGTCAGCCAGCAATTGTGCAAGTTCTCCCACTTAAAAAGATGAGAGAGGCCTGTAATTTTCATCATAGGTACACGTCAACTATGACAGACAAATTGAGAGAAAAAAATCCAGAAAATCACATTGTAGGATTTTTTATGAATTTATTTGCAAATTATGGTGGAAAATAAGTATTTGGTCACCTACAAACAAGCAAGAGTTCTCGCTCTCACAGACCTGTAACTTCTTCTTTAAGAGGCTCCTCTGTCCTCCACTCGTTACCTGTATTAATGGCACCTGTTTGAACTTGTTATCAGTATAAAAGACAACTGTCCACAACCTCAAACAGTCACACTCCAAACTCCACTATGGTCAAGACCAAAGAGCTGTCAACGGACACCAGAAACAAAATTGTAGACCTGCACCAGGCTGGGAAGACTGAATCTGCAATAGGTAAGCAGCTTGGTTTGAAGAAATCAACTGTGGGAGCAATTATTAGGAAATGGAAGACATACAAGACCACTGATAATCTCCCTCGATCTGGGGCTCCACGCAAGATCTCACCCCGTGGGGTCAAAATGATCACAAGAACGGTGATCAAAAATCCAGAACCACACAGGGGGACCTAGTGAATGACCTGCAGAGAGCTGGGACCAAAGTAACAAAGCCTACCATCAGTAACACACTACGCCGTCAGGGACTCAAATCCTGCAGTGTCAGACGTGTCCCCCTGCTTAAGTCAGTACATGTCCAGGCCCGTCTGAAGTTTGCTAGAGTGCATTTGGATGATCCAGAAGAGGATTGGGAGAATGTCATATGGTCAGATGAAACCAAAATAGAACTTTTTGGTAAAAACTCAACTCGTCGTGTTTGGAGGACAAAGAATGCTGAGTTGCATCCAAAGATGCACCATGCCTACTGTGAAGCATGGGGGTGGAAACATCACGATTTGGGGTTGTTTTTCTGCAAAGGGACCAGGACGACTGATCCGTGTAAAGGAAAGAATGAATGGGGCCATGTATCGTGAGATTTTGAGTGAAAACCTCCTTCCATCAGCAAGGGCATTGAAGATGAAACGTGGCTGGGTCTTTCAGCATGAAAATGATCCCAAACACACCGCCCGGGCAACGAAGGAGTGGCTTCTTAAGAAGTATTTCAAGGTCCTGGAGTGGCCTAGCCAGTCTCCAGATCTCAACCCCATAGAAAATCTTTGGAGGGAGTTAAAAGTCTGTGTTGCCCAGCGACAGCCTCAAAACATCACTGCTCTAGAGGAGATCTGCATGGAGGAATCGGCCAAAATACCAGCAATAGTGTGTGAAAACCTTGTGAAGACTTACAGAAAACGTTTGACCTGTGTCATTGCCAACAAAGGGTATATAACAAAGTATTGAGAAACTTTTGTTATTGACCAAATACTTATTTTCCACCATAATTTGCAAATAAATTCATTAAAAATCCTACAATGTGATTTTCTGGATTTTTTTTTCTCATTTTGTCTGTCATAGTTGACGTGTACCTATGGTGAAAATTACAGGCCTCTCTCATCTTTTTAAGTGGGAGAACTTGCACAATTGGTGGCTGACTAAATACTTTTTTTTCCCCACTGTAGCTAGCTACATGAGATAAGAAAACATGTAATATCTAATTAGGCTCCCCTGGAAACACTTACCAACACTTTGGTTCCTATCCTGTCAATATTCCTCCCTGGCTTATTCATTCGTTATCACGTCAAACCACAATGTATTCAAGGTACTGCCCACTATATATATATTTCCATGATTCCAACAGTTCACCTATTAACGGCATTAAAATCACTTATAATTTATGTTGCCATGCTAGGGTCATGAACTGATCAAAAAGCATATTACAAACTTGTATTATTCAAAAAACAAGGCAAGGACACTTGCAGTCTTTGTTCACCTGTGGTTAACAATTGCATGCAGCAACATGTGATACTCGAAATGAAATAAACAAATGATAAAACAATTATTTTTGTATGGTGTTATTACATGATCTGTTGGTAGCGTCCATACTTCTTTCTCAGAGGGCCAGGCACTGCAAATGTAGCAACTTCTGGGGCTTCACCTGCCTGTGCCTGTGAGAAGTTGCTATAGACCACCAAGTGCTAACAGTCAGTATCTGGATAATATGTGTGAAAACCTTGATAATTTATGTGATATCCACAGAGAGGTATATTTTCTGGGTGACCTAAATATTGAATGGCTTTCATCAAGCTGTCCACTCAAGAAAAAGCTTCAAACTGTAACCGGTGCCTGCAACCTGCTTCAGGTTATCATCAACCTACCAGGGTATTTACGAACAGCACAGGAATTAAATCATCCACATGTATTGATCACATCTTTACTAATGCTGCAGAAATATTTTCTAAATCCCTGTGGTTTTATGAGGAATTTAACAATTGTGTGGTTGAGAGGGACGAGGCAAAATGAATGGCAAATGAGTCTGGCTGCACAGTTGATTGTCAAACTTACTGTAAATTGAGAAATCATGTGAGTAAACTAAACAAACAGAAGACGCTGTACTATGAAACAAAGATACATTATGTAAAGAATCATAGTAAAAAGCTTTAGAGCGCCTTAAATGAAAATGTGGGCAAAAAGGCGAACTTAGCTCCATCCATTGAATCAAATGGCTCATTCATAACAAAACCCACCTATATTGCCAACTACTTCAATTATTTTTTCATTGACAAGATGAGCAAACTTAGGCATGACATGACATGACAACAACAAACTCTTAACCTACTTATCCATTCATAACTGACCAAATTATGAATGACAAGCATTGTTTTTTTTTTTATTCCGTAAAGTGAGTGTGGAAGAGGTGAAAAAATGATTGTTGTCTATCAACAATGACAAGCCACCTAGGTCTGACAACTTGGATTGAAAATTACTGAGGATGATAGCGGATTATATTGCCACTCCTATTTGCCATCTCTTCAATCTAAGCCTACAGGAAAGTGTGTGCCCTCAGGTCTGGAGGGAAACAAAAGTCATTACGCTACCCAAGAATAGCAAAGCACCCTATACTGGCTCAAACAGCCGACCAATCAGCCTGCTACCAATCCTTAGTAAACTTTTGGAAAAAAGGGTGTTTCATCAGATACAATGCTATTCCAAAGGAAACAAATTCAAAACTACCTTTCAGCACGCTTATAGGGAGGGGCACAAAACATGTACAGCACTTACACAAATGACTGATGATTAGCTGAAATAAATTGATAATACAAATCTTGTGGGAGCTGTTTTGTTAGACTTCAGTGCAGCTTTTAACATTATTGATCATAATCTGCTGCTGGAAAAATGTGTTATGGCTTTACATCCCCTTTAGGTATAAAATTTTTTATCAGACACTGATTAGTACTGCTGAGCATAGAGAAACTAGCAGAGAAAACTGAGTAAGGGAACACAGGGAAGTGAGGGCAGAAATACAAAGGTGAACAGGTGACAACATAAGGATGATGATTAGTCCAGACTGTGAGTGAGTAGGTGCCGAAGGTTGTCAGAGGAGGACACCTAGTGGATCGCTCTGGAACTGCAAACCCCTCCTGTAACAGTGCCCCTCCCCCCCGACGAACAGCCACAGCCGTTCACCTCGGCACCTCCGGGTGGAGGCGACGGAATGTTGTTATCAGCCCTGTGTCCAGAATGTCCCTCCTGAGCTCCCAGGACTGCTCCTCCGGCCCATAACCCTCCCAGTCCACCAGAAATTGGAGACCCCTCCCCACCCGCCGGCAGTCCAGGATCCAGTCCATAGTAAAAGCTGGCTGCCCTCCGACGAGGCGCAGCGGGGGAACAGGACGAGGAGGGGGAGCCAGGGGACAGGTGGCGACAGGCTTGAGGAGGGACACATGGAACGTGGGATGCACCCTCATGGTGGGGGGGAAGTTGCAGGCGGTAGGCCACTGGGTTGATTCACCGGACCACTCTGAATGGCCTGACGAACCGGGGGGACAGTTTCCTGGACTCCACACGGAGGGGAAGATCACGCCTGGAGAGCCACACCCACTGTCACAGGCGAAGCCTGCTGTTGGCCTGCTGTTGAGACCTGACCGAGGCCTGCTTAAGCGCCACCTGTACCTGCCTCCAGGTGCGGCAACAGCGACAGATGTGGGCCTGGACCGACGGGACCGCCACCTCCTCCTCTTGCTAGGGGAATAGGGTGGGTTGGTAACCGTATTGGCACTGTAAGGGGGACAGGCCGGTGGACGAGCAGAGAAGAGTGTTGTGGGCGTACTCCGCCCACGCCAGTTGCTGACTCCACGTAGCTGGGTTGCTGGAGGTGTAGCACCTCAGAACCCCCTCCAGATCCTGGTTGACACGCTCCGTCTGCCCGTTCGACTAGGGATGGAAGCAGGAAGACAAGCTGAAGGAGGCGCCGAGGGAGGTGGTGAACGCCTTCCAGAACCTGGAGGTGAACTGAGGGCCCCGATCCAACACCACATCTTGGGGAAGGCCGTGGACCCAGAAAACAATAGTAACTACGACTGAAATAATAAAGAAACAGGGAGAACACTTCTCCAGTACCTGTACATAGTTCTCCGATCAGACACTGATTAGTACTGCTGAGCATAGAGAAACTAGCAGAGAAAACTGAGCAAGGGAACACAGGGAAGTGAGGGCATAAATACACAGGTGAACAGGTAGACACAAGTGACACCAATAGAATCATGATTAGTCCAGACTGTGAGTGAGGAGGTGCCTAAGGTTGTCGGAGGAGGACACCTAGTGGATTGCTCCAGAACTGTGAACCCCTCCTGTAACAAACAGGGATGCAAACTGGTGAGGGCCCAAAAAGGTGACACTTTTTTTTGTATTGAAACATGCAAAAAAAATCCCTGCTAGGGGGGATAAAAAATACATTAAAATAAATATCAGCTTTAAAATGCTAATTTCTAGTGACTTAGGCTGGATCCCTTCTTGAAATGCAGGTTTTAACTAATTAAACAACAAAGAATATGATCTACATCTACAACCACAAAAAGTGGTTAATGTGAACCTAACACACCACTAAAAAATTTAAGGAAAGCAAGCCAATGTTATTTGTTGCCTAGACTTTACTGCAAATGACTCAAGTCCAGAGAAAAAACATGGAGAATGGAGAATTCGATCCAGCTAGCAAGATACTTAACAATGCTAACAATTCTTGTTCCACCACAATTGCTCCCTCACCTCAAACTTTCCAAATGCCAGTTGTTTTTCGGTTACAGCTCATGAAGTACGCCTCATCACCTTCTCACCCCCGTCTCCGTCGTCAGGCTTCTCACCTACCTCTTCGTTATCGTTCAGGGGACGCGCTGCTGTAACTGGCAAACTGCCTTTCCACTCTCCGCTGTCTTTCCAGAGCACGTGCTGATGCTGTAACTAGCAAGTAGGTTGTCTCTTCTCTCTTCAGTCGCGTGCTGCATTATGTTGTTATGTGAATGATTGGCTGAGCCTTGGATACAGCCAGTATTGCTCCAAACGTGCATCACTCGTTCGCTTACAGCCAGTAAATGATGCAAAGCCCCCTCCCCAACGTTTCTCATCGGATCTACACGAATCATGTAGGTCACCTATTTTGGATTCAAAACTGCGAATTTCATCCCTGTGAACAGGCGTGGTAAGTAAAAATGGAAGAGGAAACTTGAAACCTGTGGGTGTGTTTAATAAGGATAGGTATGCACTATCCACATTATTATCCTTTGATATTACTCATGCTTATGTGTGTTATTTGCAAACTGCAAGACATAGGCAGGCCGCTCTTCAATCCAAAGTGCACTGTAGACCAGAGCTGTGTTAGAATACACATAACTGCACTAACCGTACTATTGGTGACGTGAATTGAGTATATAGTATGCTTATTGGTCATAGTATGGATATAGTTAGTATGCCAAAAGTTCCCAGATGTCGTGCTAAATTCGCCAAAATGCGAAGTATACGTTCAGTGTACACTATTTCCATACTTTTAGGGCCCATAATGCGATTCTTCAGAAAATAGGCGTGGCTTCACAACGTTTTCAGATTTGAAGAAAATGGCGACGAGTCCGACGAGAGCAGATACAAATTCATTGCTTTAACTAATTAAGAAAAACGTTAAGAAAATGTGGAGCAGTATAATAAAGTAATGACTTAAACAAGTTACGTTACACGTTATGTTGGCTGACAATTTGTTAGCTACGCTATCCTTACAAACTGCATAGCATTACAGCAGTATGTACCGGTATGTTAGCTAGTTACCGAACGTTAGTTGGCTACTAACACATTGAACTTGCCAAGCAGTATATTAACTATCTGCTATCTAACTAACTACCCAACCTTTATTGATGGAAATTGTTCATTCTGGCTATCTACTCCGATTTCAGAGCACTCTCGCGCAGAATAACTAATGAATTTATGAACGCTCAACACCGGAGTCCATAAACATCTGCAAAAAGCGTAATTAAATTGTTGCCAGCAGCACAATTACAGTCACCAACGCTCTGGATAACATGAAAACAGCCTAACCAGCTCTGCTAGGGTGAGTAAAATGTTCAACGTGAAGTCTTCTCTCATTTGTGTCTGGAAGTAGCTAGCCAATGTTAGCCAGTTAGCTTGGGTGCTTGACTGCCGTTGAATGCTCAGATCAACCCTACTCCTTGGCCAGAGCATCCAGTGTGCGCTCCAGTGTGCGCTCCGAGAGCAAAACGCTCTGGATTTACGAACGCCCAGAGCGCACTCTGGCACTCCAGATTGAATTTACGAACACACCCGAAATCGTAAAAATGTTTAGCTAGTCATTTGTTATGCTAACAAGCTAGCAAGAGGTTGCATAGCAACATCATCAACTTCCGGTAGACAGGCGAAGCTCTACTACACTCAACTGAAACGATACCGTTAGTTTACAGTATACTAAAATGAACTACTAGCATATAGTATGTAGTATATACTCATTAAGTATGTAGTATACAGTATGTTAGTATGGGTATTCGAACACAGCACATGACTTCTGTGGTTTCAGCTTACCTCAATATGAAATCTACAACCCTCTCACTCTGAGTCAGTCAGAGCCAGTATTGATAACAGTTAACTTATTCATTATCGCCTAAAAGGCTAAACAGATCCCAGATCAGCACTTATACTCTAAGAGCTTTACTAATGCAGGCCCAGAGCTTAGTTAGCGTAACATGATTAATACGGACATTCCCACCTTCCTCCCATCCATTGTCCGTATCTTAGTCACACATATAAACAAGACAGAGACTTTGTTTTGTAAACAAAAGCAACACATCATTGGGAAACCTGTAGCAGCTCAGTAGGGAGAGAATGTTACCACAAGAACTGTTCCTGGAGCTGAACACTGGCCTCTCAGGAAATGACTCACCCAATTAAAAATACAAATGGAGGAAGAATGAGGACTGTGTGTGAAAGAGGAGAGAGGCCCATTCTGGGGCCTTCAGACAGATATATAGTAGAATGGATAAGGACACTGTATACCAGTCCCATGTGGCTTAGTTGGTAGAGCATGGTGCTTGCAACACCAGGGTTGTGGGTTCGATTCCCAAGGGGGACCAGTATGAGAAAGTACGAAAATATATGCACCCTCTGGGTGAGCTCGTCTGTGAAATGTAAACAATGTAAAAAATATACCAGTTGGAGCCAGTAAGATGTGGAGATGGAATGTGAATATAGAATTGGACTCTTCTACAGGATTAGCTAGAAACTCACTCATACCAGACCACACCCCCTGGATGATTATGCAGGCAGGGCCAAGACCAGTGCCAACATTCCAACACAGAACACAACTAAATCATTATTGCCACATTGGCTTTTGTAAACAGATCCTTTCAGATAGTATACTTCAGTCTTGTCTATTGCTTGTGTACACACACACACACAATAAGGTACTAACAATTGTGATTTGATGTTAAACACACAGCAGTAGGGTATATATTCTCCTACAGTAGGTTGTGTCTCCTCTCCTTTGTATTTCAGCCATCTAAATCCCCCTGACAGACAAGCAAGGCAGTTGAGGAGAAAAGCATCTTAGCTGACTGACTGGAGGACTGTGTTCAAGAACTTCCCTTCCTGTAATGGACATGGGAGGCGGGAACAAAATGTAAGCACAAACACATGGTCTCGTTCAATGTTGCTACCACAACAGTGAGAGTCCATAAGACAAAATTCTGAACAACAACATGTGGCAGCAATTTGAATCAATGCAACACAAAAAGAAGAACAGGGGGTGGGACACACACACACACAAGGCCAGGCTGTCCTCAGATGCCACTCCTTCTCTAAAGGCCCCCAGCATATAAACAGGGGCTCTGGCTGTAGAGGCCTCCTCTATCAGTCAATCCCCAGGCCTGTGTGTGTTGTGTGTATATGTCTCTGTGTGTGTGTCCTCCTGGCCCTAAGACCTCAGGATTACACCATCCCATCCAGAGCCAATTATGGGCTTTGCTTTCCTCCTCCTGCCTGCCTGCTGCTCCACCTGGCTCTCCTTCACACACCAACACCTCTCACTGTGACTGCGTGCTCTTCCACAGAGTGTGTGCTCTTCTAGGGAGTGTGTGTTCTTCTAGGGAGTGTGTGTTCTTCTTGGGAGTGTGTGTTCTTCCTGGGAGTGTGTGTTCTTCCTGGGAGTGTGTGCTCTTCCTGGGAGTGTGTGTTCTTCCTGAGAGTGTGTGTTCTTCCTGGGAGTGTGTGTTCTTCCAGAGAGTGTGTGTTCTTCCAGAGAGTGTGTGTTCTTCCTGGGAGTGTGTGTTCTTCCTGTGTGTGTGTGTTCTTCCAGAGAGTGTGTGTTCTTCCAGAGAGTGTCTGTGCTCTTCAAGGGAGTGTGTTCTTCCAGAGAGTGTGTGTTCTTCCAGAGAGTGTGTGTTCTTCCGGGGAGTGTGTGTTCTTCCAGAGAGTGTGTGTTCTTCTGGGGAGTGTGTTCCTGTCACGTGAATTTCTATCTCTAATTCACCCTAAGCTTGAATCATTACCAGAGGTTGTAAGGCTCTAGTTTTAATCATCAATGATTCAAGGTCCACAACTCACAAGTCTTATCTGTATTTTTATTCATGGTGAGAGCTCTGAGGCCAAAACACAAATCTCCTTTCTTTATACTTCTTGACAAACAAAAACACTATGCTCCTCCCACCTTTCTTAAACAGTTCCCGCCTCCCCCCTTGAATGGTTAGTAACGCCCTTCTGTTAGTGGGTTGACACATGATAATTCTAACATTTATACTGTGTTTGGGGTGTAATTCTTTAGTCATTATTCTTAAAATCCAAATTAATCTAACAATCCACCCCTTTGACTAAATATTCCCACATTCAGGATAAATGTATTTTACAAGCATGATTAATCTCAGAGATCACATCAGAACTAATAAACATTTCATCCAATTGCGGTCTTTCAGGGTCCAAATCTTCGTCATCCACCAAGCCTGGAGGATTGTTTTTCACATTCCCCTGGTCAGAGTCCGAGTCAGTCCATCTCTCATCATTGTTTAGATACTGCATTTCACCAACGCCTGACTCATTAATCCTCGGACACAGGGAACAAGACAACAACCACATAATACAAGAATACCCATACAAACACTGATCGCTCCTAAGATGGTGGCTGCTAGGGTTTTCCATTTACCAAATATTTCATCAAACCACCCTATCCACAATGTACTAACTTCTGAGTTCAGTTCATCCTTCACTCAGTGCAGTTAATTCTGTAAGAGCTCTGGTGACTGTCCCATCCAGTGTGGTGTTGTTAGGGATGAATATGCAACAATGGCTTATCTTTCTATAGACACCGGCCCTTTCTGCCTGATCTAGAACCAACCTCTACTAAGTTACAAGCGGGATGGCGGATAATCGCTCAGAGATCCCTTACTGCATCTCTAGTCTTGTCAATAAATCGCTGTTGGTTGTAATAGATATAATTTATCCAATCCATATTTTTGTTTGTCCCCCACCAGAAAAATGTTGTAGTAAAACTCTCCCATATTTGATTTATAGCTTTGTATTCGTCTAGAACACCCCTGGGGATGCCTATACCATCTATCCAAATTGGGCTATTTCCTTCCTGACTTATTTATTTTTCTCCTAATTATTCTTCCTGTCACTGGTCTTTGATGACCAATTCTTACAGGTTGGACCAACAATACTGGTACACAAGTACCCACCCATCCCTCTGGTAATGTATGCCGAATGCTCCCTGTTTAGTGCATGCCCACCACACATCAGTCAAAGGGATGGTTAGGTTCTTAATCTTTTTTTCCCTTCCTTCCTTCTCTAAATCAGTCACATTAATTATCTCCTTACAGCCATCAAAATCACCCAAGTTACGGGTGCCATTTCTATGTCTGTAACACTGGTATTCGCCAGGAGTTAAAGTGAATCTAGGTGGGCTGGCCGAGTATGTCAATTTTGCCAGCCCAATCCCTGTGCAATTTGGCTCTTTTTGATTGGACCCCAGGTCTAATACACAGGGAAACATTGCCTTTGGCATTGGGGCGGTCAACATTGCTGGTCACCCAATGGAGCATGCATAACAATTTGTCTCCCCCAAGGCCCTAGCGGTGTATTTCATCCACTTTAACCAGAGATTCTCATCAGGGACCCCCTCCACTTCCTCATTGTTCCATTCCTGGAGGAGAAAATCTTTCATAGTGGACGGGTTAGTCAAATTGACTCCGTCATCCCTTGACTGATTTACTCGGTCTATTGTCATTAATGGATTAATGCCAGTACCTGCTCCCTCTATATCTTTTAACTCCATTAAATATAATCTTAGACAAGTATCCCGTCCGTATACGTCCGGCAAGCCCAGTAAGTTCTTTTCATGTCCTCTTTAGTGACCTTTACTATTGTTACTACCATCTCCGTGGGGATGTCGTTATACCTTCTTATCCTCCATCTGGACGTCCAGCCCCCCGTCTCATATCTCCTTCCCCCAGTATGTCTAAATACCTGAGCCCAGGAACAATCCGCTGAGGGGGCTGAACATAAATACAACGGGATCTTATAATCCCATGTTGCTTGCTTATCCGCTCTGATAAGATCCCTAATCATAATTTTGAATCTTACTCCCCACCCTTCTCTGACTCCTATTTTGTAGATCACTCGCCTCTTGATGGTCAGTATGTCGGGTCGCTTTCCTTTATTTCTTAATAATGGTAAGGCCATAGCGTAATTGGTGTGAGGTGGTGGTGGATTTTGACCTACCACGACTATTGCCGAGACTATGATGCAGCTCAGGGTCACCCATATTCCCAAAAAAACCCAACCCTCTCCTGTCTTGAGTCCTTCTGCTCGGTACCACCCCATACTCACACCCTAGGAACACACTACAGTGATGATAGGTCTGGGTAGGAGATCTTCGTTGACAGAGGTGACCCCCGCACCCTGTGGCGCAGTTCCGCTCGTCAACTCTGCGTGTGCTAAGCGGTGCTTGTATGTGGTCCTACCTTCTTGCAGTGGGTAACATGGACCCAGGTTCCTCTCTCTGCTATTCTAATGGCAAAGGCGGTTACCAACATAACCTGATAGGGGCCCTTCCCAACAGGCCTGCTTCCAGTTTTCCTTCTAGTGACTGGATGCTCACCAGTCACCTGGTTAGATAGTGGGTCACCTTCTCCTTTAGTTCACCTGTGGGGCACAAAACCTCTGACATACGGGTGTGGTTAATAAACTATCTTCACACATGTTCAGATTAATGTAACAATTTCTGACTGCATTCTCTTTTAGACTATCTAAAAATGTTTTTTTTTAAAGTATTTTGTCCTCTCCTTCGTATATTATCTAATACAATTAGCCTCTTACCCCCTCTTGACACATAGTTCTGCTTATGTGTCAATTTTTTCCACCTTCCTAAACATTCCCTTAGATTATTTATCAACCAATTGCCATGCCTTTCATTTTTGAGATTCTTTTTGCTTCTTTATTGCTCCTCCCACTTCCTTTCTCTTTATGGCGGCTAAATTCGACTTTCATTCAGTTCAGAATCAATTAGTAATCCAATCAAACAATCTCTTATCTTGTAAAAACACTTATGTTTAGTTCAACCTCTGTTCTACCCCGGCTCTCCCGGCCTTGACCTGAAGACTGATTGTTGGACATGACAAGTCTATTTTTTAAGTCACTTAAGTCTTCTGTCTAGCAACAAAGAATAAAAATCTCTATGTTCATGATTAACCCAGTTATATCTAATAGCCCACCAAAAAACTTCATCTTTAAATCACTACCAATGTCATATCCTCGTTACTCTCTACCATTTGGGTAACATCCCTGATATATTTATTAAAAGCTAAGACTGTTTGGGAAGAGAGCAACAACATAACCTGTTCTTCCTCCTCAGAGTTCCAAATGATTTTACCATGGGCTGCCATTGCCTTCCCATAGATAAGATCACTTGATTTACCCGTATGCAGTACATAATGACGACCTTAGCTTTACAGAAGTCTATCCTTACCAAAAAGCTCATCATTCTTCATCTAATTGTTTTCTTATTTTCCTTATCTACCTGACCCTATTGCTAAATCAATGATCTAGGCAATAGTTGTCTTGCCTTAGATTGTACATTCTTCTGATTACTGCAGCTTATTCCATGAATTTAGTTTCAAATATCACCCAATAAACCGTTCCATCCCACAGCATAGTAAACACCACCTATGAACTGTTGAAAATTCCCTAAATTCAACATAACAACCCCTTTATAAACATCATGCTGGGTGTGTTTTTATTTTATTTGAAAAACCCAATTGAAAAATAACAATCAAAGATAGTTAGGCTCAACTTAATTTGGTAGCTCCCTCTTATGACCTAAATATGCCTAACCTCATAAAATCCCTCAAAATTCCTCGAGTATACAATGATTATTTAATTGATTACTCTAAATCTGCTACATGTGATCTCATTCAAATGATCCATTATCAATTATTTGATCCACCCCCTAGTAAATCTCTCTCCTCTTCTATCTTAGAGTTTTACCGATCCCAGCTATTTCCCCTAGTGGCCATTAAATACTCTGCTCTCGTCTGTTCCTTTTCTTACTCTGTTAGTCTCTGCTTTTCAAGCTCCAGAAACTGTTATCTCTGTCCCTCAGCCTGCTTGTTTTTCAAACCTAAACAGTTTCCTTCTCTCTTTTCTTTTATTCTCTCAGCTCTATCGCTACTTCCCTCCTACCATTACTGAATCAATGATAATACATTTACATTCTAGTCACCCAGCAGACGCTCCTATCCAGAGCAACCTAGTGAATACATTTGTATTATTTTTATCTTTATTTTTTTTACTGGCCTCCCCCCGTGGGAATCGAACCCATAACCCTGGCGTTGCAAACCCCATGCTCTATCAACTGAGCTCCATCCTTGCCGGCCATTTTCCCCCTACCCTGGACGACACTGGGCCAATTGTGCACTGCCCATGAGTCTCCCGGTCGCTGTCGGCTGCGACAGAACCTGGTTCCCGAACCAGGATCTCTAGTGGCACAGTTAGCCCTGCGATGCAGTGCCTTAGACCACTGCGCCACTCAGGATAATAATAACTGCAATAACTATCAATAATAATTATAATAACTATTACGAATTATATTGTCCTTTTTCTGATGTTCCAATTGTAGTCTATTCATTTTAGTTTAAAATATAAAGTTATTTATAACAAATCCAGAACCCACCACAGGCTGGCGCTATTTCCCCAGCACAACAGCCAATGCCACTTGCTTCCTAACCAAAATAAATTATCGTTTTAAAATCGTCCAATTATTCTGTATTTTATGCCTTTCATTTTCAGTTCGCTATTCAATATCTTTAACAGTTTTCTCTGATTCGGCCCCAATCAATAAAACAAACGCTTGATATTATTTATCAGCATACACTTAATGACATCCCTACCATTTGAACGATGTCCTGTCTCTCACTCCCCCCCCTCCCCTGCTCCTTCCTACATTATGGGGAGGTGCGGGAAAGTACTTATAACATATTTTCATAGCTTTAGTAATATTCTAGATATGTCTATCTAATGCAACTTTTAATACACGTAAAAAACTCTCTCCACCCATTCCTTTTTGAATAAGTGCGTCTTCCTAGTTCCCCCATAACCACGCCTCAAATCTTTTATTTAGCATTTAACCAACCAAATACTAAGTAGTATCAGGTTATCATTCATACCCGCCGTTGAATTTCCTCATACACACATATTTCACCTTCTGCCATTCAAATGCCCAACACGACAGAATAGTTCCATGCAAACCACTATTGGCTCTTCAAATCGCTCCGGATTAGAGCGTCTGCCAACTGACCAAAAACGCAAATATTCTCTACTTTCCCACTCATAACGTACGTCTACGCTTGAGTGCGAAAGCTCATACACACGCATAATAATGTCATTTAGCAGACGCTTCCATCCAAAGCGACTTTCAGTCATGCGTGCATACATTTTTTAAAATTATTTTTTATTTTTTTATTAGTGGTCCCGGGGATCGAACCCACTACCTTGGCGTTACAAGCGCCGTGCTCCACCAGCTGAGCCACAGAGGACCACTCGTTGGACTTATATAGGTACCTCTCAAATAATCGCTTTGTGGTGTTTTTAGCCAATTCTATTCTTAACCTGACTACCTCCTGTTGTAAAACTTCCCCCTCTTTGTTCTCTTCACTGGCCTCTTTACTCTGCCCCCCGTCTTCCCGCCCTTCCAACATTCCGGCTTGGCCGTCATATGGTGGGGGAAGTACGGGGATCACCCCTAATCTTATATAATAATAATAATAATAATAATAATAATCTTCTTTTACACATGACAACGGTGTCATCTGGGCTTTCTTTCCAAGCTTGCTCTACCAACTCTGGATATAACCTCTCTCCTCTTTGCTGTGGGGGAGGTCCTGAAACTTCATTTTCTGTATATCCCTTTCTCTCTCCTTCGCGCTTCAAAAAGCCATACCCTCGCTGTCTCTAGCCCTCCGCTCGCTGTTTTTTCATCTAATTTTATATGCATCTGCCTACTAACTTTTTTTCTTCGAGATGACCAATAAATTCATACCTCTTCTCCCAAATGGATCCCTAAAACATATTTCTTTCATCTCCCGTTAATTCTCGGATTTATTTAGAAGATGTCTTTCCCATCGTGGAACAATAAGAAATCCCTCCCCCCCTTTTTGTTTTTTAAATAATTCCCTCCCGAATTATTTTCGTAGGAGCTAATCTCTTAGTGCGCCTCTTGCTTTTGTAATTAACCCTTTAAAATTATTTAACCCCTAACCCAGAGTTTCTATTTAAAACTCCGGTTTCAGGAAAAGAGTAAGTTACCCAATTTTTTCCACACGACTTATTTTTTTTCCTCCACCCCTGAAATAATGATCACGTCTCCGAGGGATTAAGTCTCACACACATACGACCTTATCATCCGTCAAACTTGTTTGCACAGTTCTAGCAAATGCCCAGTCGCATATATGAACTCCCGACACAGCCCTATCATACGATGATAATTATTTCCCTGTTTATACTGAACATTGCAATTCGTACAATGACAATATTAACTTAGTTTACATTTGTGATTGCAATTCACTACCATGTCATTTCGGACTAGTTTTTTTTTGTAATAGCTATTTACCTCTAGGATCAATTGCGGACCCTCCCTGTCGTAATAATTATTACCTTCTTTGGTAAATAAATTCAACTAATTTTACCAAAATCCATGAATAAAAATTACTGACCTTTTCCTTGCAGTCTGGATTAAAATGCTTTTTCAACTTGTTAACGTCTTTATCGTTCATAAAGAGTAATCACCGGCCTGTTTTTTCACCTTAACGTGGAAGGCCAGGACTGTAACGGATGCTATCACCCGCCCGTGCACGGATTTCGGTGTCTTTATAACGATAAAGATGTATTAAGCTCCGCTCGAAGGACCAATCTGTCACGTGAATTTCTATCTCTAATTCACCCTAAGCTTGAATCATTACCAGAGGTTGTAAGGCTCTAGTTTTAATCATCAATGATTCAAGGTCCACAACTCACAAGTCTTATCTGTATTTTTATTCATGGTGAGAGCTCTGAGGCCAAAACACAAATCTCCTTTCTTTATACTTCTTGACAAACAAAAACACTATGCTCCTCCCACCTTTCTTAAACAGTTCCCGCCTCCCCCCTTGAATGGTTAGTAACGCCCTTCTGTTAGTGGGTTGACACATGATAATTCTAACATTTATACTGTGTTTGGGGTGTAATTCTTTAGTCATTATTCTTAAAATCCAAATTAATCTAACAGTTCCCACTACAGACCATGCTAGAGGCCACACCAGGTTGGATGGGATATTAGCAGAGAGTTGTCTATGTTGTTACCCCACACACTATGTTAAAGGATTTTCCTGTGTTTAATATACTGTATATGTCCGCACTATGAGGTTGGAATAATACTGTGAAATTTTGAAAATTATGATAATGCCCTTTTAGTATAAGAGCTGTTTTTTTAATCCTATATCTCTTGACACATTCATGAAAATAGTCAGGGCCTCTAAACCTTCAAGCTGCATACTGGACCCTATTCCAACTAAACTACTGAAAGAGCTACTTCCTGTGCTAGGCCCTCCTTTTTTTGAACATAATAAATGTCTCTCTTTCCACAGGATGTGTATGTCACGATCGTCGGGAAGAGAGGAGGACCAAGGCGCAGCGTTGAATGCGAACATATTTATTTATATACTGATCACACGATCAAAAACAACAAAACGATAACGTGACAGTCAATGGTCAAACACAAACCAACACGAACAGGATCCCACAACAACTGTGGGAAAACAGCCTGTATAAATATGGTTCCCAATCAGAGACAACCAGCCACAGCTGACACTTGTTGCCTCTGATTGGGAACCAATCTGGCCAACATAGAAATGCACTTACTAGATAAACAAATGAAATGCACACCCTGGCTCAACATACAAGTGTCCCCAGAGCCAGGGCGTGACAGTACCCCCCCCTAAAGGCGCGGACTCCGACCGCGTCAACTAAATACCACAGGGGAGGGACCGGGTGGGCACTCCGCCTTGGCGGCGGATCCGGCTCCGGGCCTGATCCCCACTCCCCCCCAACGTACCCCTGGTCCGGTCTGGCCCCGCTGGCCGGAGATGGACTACACACTGGTGGAGCGGATTGCTCTAGCTCCGGCGTGAAGCAGCTGACCGGTGCCGGACCAGGCACCAGTGGAACAGGCACGGGCCGTGCCGGACTGCTGACGCCCACCACTGGCTTGGTGTGGAGAACTGGCACGGGCCGTGCTGGACTGACGACGCACCCCACTGGCTTGGTGTGAGGAGCAGGAGCGGGCCGGATCGGGCTGACGATGCGCACCCCTGGCTTGGTGCGTGGAGCAGGAACAGGCCGGGCCGGGCTGGCGAAGCGCACCATAGGCTTGGTGCGGGGAGCAGGAACAAGCCGGGCCGAGCTGGCGACGCGCACCGTAGGCTTGGTGCGAGGGGCAGGAACAGGCCGGGCTGGGCTGGCGACGCGCACCGTAGGCTTGGTGCGAGGGGCAGGAGCAGGCCGGGCCGGGCTGGCGACGCGCACCGTAGGCTTGGTGCGGGGAGCAGGAACAGACCGGACCATACTGGGGACACACACCACTGGCCCTACACCGGGATCTGGAACGGGCCGGACCGGACTGGTAACACACCCCAGTACCTCTCGCCGTGCCTTTACACCTTCCATCCCCTCTTCGACCAGTGGCCCCCGTAACCTGGCGGCCTCCTCTGCCAACCCGCTGGACCGCTCTGTCGCAGTCTCCTGCTGCCCCGTCGTCCACGGCGTTAGCCCCCCCCTAAAAATGTTATGGGCTTCACTCCTACCCGTGGACCAGGTCTCCATGCTTTTCGCCAGCCTCTCGCCCTTCTGCTTCCACGTCAAGCCCCTCTCCTCCTCACATGGCTTGACCCAGTCGAGGAGGCGAAGGAGACCCGCTAGAGATCTCCCTGGCGATGGCTCCTGGACTTGCTGCTTGGTCCAGTCTTGGTGGGATCTTCTGTCACGATCGTCGGGAAGAGAGGAGGACCAAGGCGCAGCGTTGAATGCAAACATATTTATTTATATACTGATCACACGATCAAAAACAACAAAACGATAACGTGACAGTCAATGGTCAAACACAAACCAACACGAACAAGATCCCACAACAACTGTGGGAAAACAGCCTGTATAAATATGGTTCCCAATCAGAGACAACCAGCCACAGCTGACACTCGTTGCCTCTGATTGGGAACCAATCTGGCCAACATAGAAATGCACTTACTAGATAAACAAATGAAATGCACACCCTGGCTCAACATACAAGTGTCCCCAGAGCCAGGGCGTGACAGTGTACCAAACTCACTAAAAGTGGCAGTAATAAAGCCTCTCTTGAAAAAGCCAAACCTTGACCTAAAAAATTTAAAAAAAACTATTGGCCTATATGGAATCTACCTATCCTCTCAAAAATATTAGAAAAAGCTGTTGCGCAGTAACTCACTGCCTTCCTGAAGACAAATAATGTATATGAAATGCTTCCGTCTGGTTTTAGACCCCATCATAGCACTGGGACTGCACTCGAAGGTGGTAAATTACCTTTTAAAGGCGTCAGACCAAGGCTCTGCATCTGTCCTCGTGCTATTAGACCTTAGTGCTGCTTTTGACACCATCGATCACCACATTCTTTTGGAGAGATTGGAAACCTTAATTGGTCTACACGGACAAGTTCTTGCCTGGTTTATATCTTATCTGTCGGAAAGATATCAGTTTGTCTCTGTGGATGGTTTGTCCTCTGACAAATCAATTGTACGTTTCGGTGTTACACAAGGTTCCGTTTTAGGACCACTTGTTTTCACTATATATTTTACCTCTTGGTGATGTCATTCAGAAACACAATGTTAACTTTCATTGTTATGCGGACAACACACAGCTGTACATTTCGATGAAACATGGTGAAGCCCCCAAAATTGCCTATCTTGAAAGCCTGTGTTTCAGACATAAGGAAGTGGATGGCGGCAAATGTTTTACTTTTAAACTCGGACAAAACATAGATGCTAGTTCTAGGTCCCAAGAAAGAAAGAGATCTTCTGTGGATCTGACCATTTTTCTTGATGTTTGTACAGTCATCTAAAAACTGAAGGACCTCAGCGTTACTCTGCAACTGGATCCTGGACTTCCTGATGGCCGCCCCCAGGTGGTAAGGGTAGGTAACAACACATCTGCCACGCTGATCCTCAACACGGGGGCCCCTCAGGGGTGCGTGCTCAGTCCCCTCCTGTACTCCCTGTTCACCCATGACTGCATGGCCAGGAACGACTCCAGCACCATCATTAAGTTTGCCGACGACACAACAGTGGTAGGCCTGATCACCTACAACGATGAGACAGCCTATAGGGAGGAGGTCAGAGACCTGGCCGTGTGGTGCCAGGATAACAACCTCTCCCTCAACGTGATCAAGACAAAGGAGATGATTGTGGACTACAGGAAAAAAAAGAGGACTGAGCACGCCCCCATTCTCATCGACAGGGCTGTAGTGGAACAGGTTGAGAGCTTCAAGTTCCTTGGTGTCCACATCACCAACAAACTATCATGGTCCAGACACACCAAGACAGTCGTGAAGAGGGCACGACAAAGCCTATTCCCCCTCAGGAGACTGAAAAGATTTGGCATGGGTCCTCAGATCCTCAAAAAGTTATACAGCTGCACCATCGAGAGCATCCTGACTGGTTGCTTCACCGCCTGGTATGACAACAGCTCGGCCTCCGACCACAAGGCAATACAGAGGGTAGTGCGTACGGCCCAGTACATCACTGGGGCCAAGCTTCCTGCCATCCAGGACCTCTACACCAGGCGGTGTCAGAAGAAGGCCCTCAAAATTGTCAAAGAGTCCAGCCACCCTAGTCATAGACTTTTCGCTCTGCTACCGCATGGCAAGCGGTACCGGAACGCCAAGTCTAGGTCCAAAAGGCTTCTCAACAGCTTCTACCCCCAAGCCATAAGACTCCTGAACAGCTAATCATGGCTACCCAGACTATTTACACTGCCCCCCCCCACCCCATCCCCCTCTTTTACGCTGCTGCTACTCTGCTTACTATTTATGCATAGTCACTTTAACTCTACCCACATGTACATATTACCTCAATTACCTCGACTAGCCAGTGCCCCCGCACATTGACTCTGCACCGGTACCCCCCTGTATATAGCCTCCCTACTGTTATTTTACTTTACTGCTGCTCTTTAGTTATTTGCTTAAAAAAAAATTTGTTAACACTTTTTTTATTTTACTTTTTTATAAAAAAATAAAACATTATTGGTTAAGGGCTTGTAAGTAAGCATTTCACTGTAATGTCTACAACTGTTGTATTCAGCGCATGTGGCAAATAAAATTTGATTTGATTTGATCTCTCTTTTCATGAACATATCAAGAATATTTAAAGGACTGCTTTTTTCCATCTTCGTAACATTGCAAAAGTCAGAAACTTTTTGTCCAGAAATGATGCAGAAAAGCTAATCCATGCTTTTGTCACTTCTAGATTAGACTACTGCAATGCTCTACCTGGATAAAGCACAAAATAAACTTCAGTTAGTGCTAAACACGGCTGCTAGAATCTTGACAAGAACCAAAACATTTGATCATATTACTCCAGTGCTAGCCTCTCTACACTGGGTTCCTGTTAAGGCTAGGGCTGATTTCAATGTTTTACTGCTAACCTACAAAGCATTACATGGGCTTGCTCCTACCTATTTCTCCGATTTGGTCCTGCCGTACATACCTACACGTACGCTACGGTCACAAGATGCAGGCCTCCTTATTGTCCCTAGAATTTCTAAGCAAACAGCTGGAGGCAGGGCTTTCTCCTATAGAGCTCCCTTTTTATGGAATTGTCTGCCTATCCATGTGAGTGACGCAGACTCGGTCTCGACCTTTAAGTCTTTACTGAAGACTCATCTCTTCAGTAGGTCCTATGATTGAGTGTAGTCTGGCTCAGGGGTGCGAAGGTGAACGGAAAGGCACAGGAGCGACAAACTGCCCTTGCTTTCTCTGCCTGGCCGGTTCCCATTTCTCCTTGGGGTTCTCTGCCTCTGGTGCTTATTCACTGGCTTACTGGTGCTTTCTATGCCGTCCCTAGGAGGGGTGCGTCACCTGAGTGGGTTGAGTCACTGACGTGATCTTCCTGTCCGGTTTGTCGCCCCCTCGGGCTCATGCAGTGGAGGAGATCTTTGTGGGCTATACTCAGCCTTGTTTCAGGGTAGTGGGTTGGCACCATCCCTACGGTGAAGCATAATGGTGGCAGCATCATGCTGTGGGGATGTTTTTCAGCGGCAGGGACTGGGAGACTAGTCAGGATCGAGGCAAAGATGAACGGAGCAAAGCATAGAGAGATCCTTAATGAAAACCTGCTCCAGAGTGTTCACAACCAGTCTTCCAACAGGACAAAGACCCTAAGCACACAGCCAAGACAACGCAGGAGTGGCTTCGGGACAAGTCTCTGAATGTCCTTGAATGGCCCAGCCAGAGCCCGGACATGAACCCGATCAAACATCTCTGGAGAGACCTGAAAATAGCTGTGCAGCAACGCTCCCCATCCAACCTGGCAGAGCTTGAGAGAATCTGCAGAGAAGAATGTGAGAAACTCCCCAAAAACAGGTGTGCCAAGCTTGTAGCGTCATACCCAAAAAAAAAGTCTGTAATCACTGCCAAAGGTGCTTCAACAAGGTACTGAGTAAAGGGTCTGAATACTTATGTAAATGTAATATATATATACAGTGGGGAGAACAAGTATTTGATACACTGCCGATTTTGCAGGTTTTCCTACTTACATTGTATGATTTTTTAAGTAATTCATTTGCATTTTATTGCATGACATAAGTATTTGATACATCAGAAAAGCAGAACTTAATATTTGGGAAGGAAACCTTTGTTTGCAATTACAGAGATCATACGTTTCCTGTAGGTCTTGACCAGGTTTGCACACACTGCAGCAGGGATTTTGGCCCACTCCTCCATACATACCTTCTCCAGATCCTTCAGGTTTCGGGGCTGTCGCTGGGCAATACGGACTTTCAGCTCCCTCCAAAGATTTTCTATTGGGTTCAGGTCTGTAGACTGGCTAGGCCACTCCAGGACCTTGAGATGCTTCTTACGGAGCCACTCCTTAGTTGCCCTGGCTGTGTGTTTCGGGTCGTTGTCATGCTGGAAGACCCAGCCACGACCCATCTTCAATGCTCTTACTGAGGGAAGGAGGTTGTTGGCAAAGATCTCGCGATACATGGCCCCATCCATCCTCCCCTCAATACGGTGCAGTCGTCCTGTCCCCTTTGCAGAAAAGCATCCCCAAAGAATGATGTTTCCACCTCCATGCTTCACGGTTGGGATGGTGTTCTTGGGGTTGTACTCATCCTTCTTCTTCCTCCAAACACGGCGAGTGGAGTTTAGACCAAAAAGCTCTATTTTTGTCTCATCAGACCACATCACCTTCTCCCATTCCTCCTCTGGATCATCCAGATGGTCATTGGCAAACTTCAGACGGGCCTGGACATGCGCTGGCTTGAGCAGGGGGACCTTGCGTGTGCTGCAGGATTTTAATCCATGACGGCGTAGTGTGTTACTAATGGATTTCTTTGAGACTGTGGTGCCAGCTCTCTTCAGGTCATTGACCAGGTCCTGCCGTGTAGTTCTGGGCTGATCCCTCACCTTCCTCATGATCATTGATGCCCCACGAGGTGAGATCTTGCATGGAGCCCCAGACCGAGGATGATTGACTGTCATCTTGAATTTCTTCCATTTTCTAATAATTGCGCCAACAGTTGTTGCCTTCTCACCAAGCTGCTTGCCTATTGTCCTGTAGCCCATCCCAGCCTTGTGCAGGTCTACAATTTTATCCCTGATGTCCTTACACAGCTCTCTGGTCTTGGCCATTGTGGAGAGGTTGGAGTCTGTTTGATTGAGTGTGTGGACAGGTGTCTTTTATACAGGTAACGAGTTCAAACAGGTGCAGTTAATACAGGTAATGAGTGGAGAACAGGAGGGCTTCTTAAAGAAAAAACTAACAGTTCTGTGAGAGCCGGAATTCTTACTGGTTGGTAGGTGATCAAATACTTATGTCATGCAATAAAATGCAAATTAATTAATTAAAAATCATACAATGTGATTTTCTGGATTTTTGTTTTAGATTCCGTCTCTCACAGTTGAAGTGTACCTATGATAAAAATTACAGACCTCTACATGCTTTGTAAGTAGGAAAACCTGCAAAATCGGCAGTGTATCAAATACTTGATCTCCCCACTGTACATGCAAACAGTTTATTCTGCACTACTGATGCAGTACTGATATAGACCATACCCAGTCACTCTGTGTAACAGTAGTTATTGTACACCTAGTTTGTAAAGTACCTTCAGAAATGTGTTGTATTTTTTTTCTAAATTTAGACCTTGGTCCTGCTTTTGGGATCAACTTGATGTCAGTCTCCTCAAGGGAGAGGAAACCTTCTTCATCAATTTCTTCATCTGAAAATCAGGAAATATACATTTTAGGCATGTTAATATCAGAAAATAAGAATGACTGTATCAAATTAACAAATAAACATACATGTTTACAATTGAGGTGATATCTTTACTTTAATGTATATTAATACAATGTACAATACATACATTATTTTATTCAAATTAATCAATCAATAATTGTATTATTACACAATGTACTATACATTACAAATATCTTCACCTTCAAACCTCTGAATCAAGTCACTGTGGTTCCACTCAGTTAATTTGTATCTGACAAAATCAAATGATGCCATGAGACTTCACTATAAAGGGAGAGAAACATAGTACAATTTACATATTTGTGGTAGGAGATATCACATTAACTTTATTCCAAAAGGTGCAAGTACAACTTCAAAGAAAAACATAATTATTTATTAAACAACAAAAGCACATGACATTCAGTATTTAATCTTATCTACTTTTTATTTTCTTTATAAAAAGAAATCATGATTCTACTATTTATTTTGATATAAATATTTAAAAGGGGAGGCACCTTTCAAGACCCTTAGTATTTTTTTATTTTATTTTTACTTCTCTAGCACATGCACTTTTCGTTTGTCTTAATTCTCATTAGGGGTGCTAATTTTGTTTAATTAACCCTGTCAAAGTGCGACGTGAATGCGGTAGGCGAAGTCAAACGCAGGACACCGAGCTACTGGAAACGTACTTTTACTAACAAAGTAACCAGAGTACAAAACAACCTCCAAACAGGGAGGAGAATACCCGCACAATAGCAACTGCCGAAAATGACGAGAACAATCACACACAACACACAATGAACGACAGAGGGTTATATATGGATACAATATAATAGGAAACAGGTGTACACAATCAAGACAAAACAAGTCAAACACAGAAACATAGATCGGTAGCCGCTAGTACTCCGGGGACGACGAACGCCGAAGCCTTTCCGTGTTAGGCCTACTGCTGCTAGGTAGCTCTCTCTCTGCTCTCCCCCTCCCCTCTGTCTGTCCTTGATTGCAGGAGTGAAGTCTGGTGTGCGGGAGTCAGGGTTCCAGCTGCAGCTCATTCACCATAATCACCTCAGCCTTTAAGACCCGGTCAAACTTTCCACTCATCGTCAGATCATAGTCAAGACAACCATGTTAGTCTCGCTGCCGACTCAACCTGTCTGTTTTCGCTCTTGTGTTTTTTGGACTGTTTATTTACTTTTTCTCCTGTGCCACAGATATTTGGAACCTGACTCCTGCCTCCGCTTCACTCCTGCCACCACCATCCTGCTCTCCACTATCGGGCCTCTCCTTTGGACTCACCACGGACACTAGGACATTACGGTACCACACCTGCCCTGACCTGGATCTGTACCCTCCCTGTAACCTGGACTTGCTCTTCCCCATTTATTGGAAACCTGGACTATTGAACATTATAATAAACCTGTTAAAACTTCTCTGGCTTGGTGTACTTGTCTGCATTTGGGTTCTATCCAGTTAATCATAACAGTATGATCTGACCAACATGAACCCAGCAGACAGTAGCTCGGATACCACCCCAGAGTGCACTCAAATTTGGACTGCCATAGCCAATCAGGGCATTCTACTTGGCCAACATGATACCCTGTTTAAGACGATTGCTGAGGACAGTCAGGTGCTGCTTAATCAGGTTCAATTACTCACCAATCAAGTGTCTGTCCTTACTACCCCTTCAGCCCAGATCAGAGAGCCTTTTGTTCCTGCTCCAGAGCGCTATGACGGGAACATGGGAACCTGTGGCGATTTTTTGACTCAATGCTCGTTAGTGTTTGAACAACAGCCCCTCACCTACGCCTCAGAAAGAGCCCGTATTGCCTACCTTATCAACTCTACTAGCGGTTCCGCTCGTGCCTGGGGATCCGCGGTCTGGGAGAGTCAGTCGGACATTTGCAACGCTTACGTGGCCTTCACCACGGAGATGAGGAAGGTTTTTGACCACCCCGTACGAGGCAAGGAGGCTGCGAAACGGTTGTTTTCTCTCGGCAGGGGGCTCGTAGTGTGGCGGAGATGGCAGTGGAGTTTCGGACTTTAGCAGCAGTGAGTGGTTGGAATGACGAGGCATTACAAGGAGTGTTCATCAATGCTTTGTCTGAGACTTTAAAAGATGAATTGGTGTCATATGATGAATCGCCTACGCTGGATAATCTTATTTCACTCACTATCAGGTTGGATAATCGGATTCGGGAGCGCCGCCGGGAGAGGAGTGTTAGTTCCAAGCAACCTGTCTGTCATCAACAAACTCCTCCCTGCATCGTCCCTACGGAGAGAGCCGTGTCTTCCCGAGTCGATACGAAGAGCACTGAACCCGAAGCCATGGAGGTGGGTCGTGCACGGTTGTCCTCAGAGGAGCGTGCACGTCGTATTCAGGCTCGGGTCTGCCTGTATTGTGGAGAAGCTGGTCATTTCGTTCCTTCCTGCCCAGTTCGTCCGGGAAAAGGGCCGGCTCATCATTTATGGGAGAAGTTTTGGTGAGCCGAGCAGCGGATTCTTCCTCTTCTCCCCGCATTCTGCTCCAGGCATCCCTCCAGTGGCAGTCCCAGAATTTCTCTGTTAGTGCGCTGATTGACTCTGGTGCCGACGAAAGCTTTTTGGATAGAGAGTGGGCTCAACAAATGGATTTGGAGACTGTTCCTATGGACTGTCCGCTGCAGGCTAAGGGTCTAAATGGACAATTGTTGACCCGCATTACCCATCAGACTGTTCCTGTTTGTCTTAGAGTGTCGGGAAATCATCAGGAGAACATTCAATTCCATATTATCGACTGCCCACAGACTCCCCTGGTCCTTGGTATCCCCTGGCTCATAAAACACAATCCACACATTGATTGGGTGACAGGTAGCATTGTTTCATGGAGCACATTTTGTCATGTGAATTGTTTGTGTTCTGCTCAGACTCCTGCCAGTACTGTGCCTCAACCTCCACTGGAGTCCATGGATCTTTCTGCTGTTCCTGACGTGTATCATGACCTGGCATCCGTTTTCTGCAAACACAGAGCTACTTCTCTTCCTCCTCACCGGCCTTACGACTGCGCCATTGACCTCCAGCCAGGAGCCCCGCTCCCAGCAGTCGCCTGTACAATCTCTCCCGGCCGGAGACGGAGGCTATGGAGAACTACATTCGGGACTCCTTGGCGGCAGGTATTATGCGTCCTTCCTCGTCACCTGTAGGAGCGGGATTCTTTTTTGTTGCTAAGAAGGATAAGACCCTCAGACCCTGTATTGATTACCGTGGACTTAACAACATCACCATTAAGAACAAGTATTCTCTACCTTTGATTAATTCTGCTTTTCCCCTCCTTCATGGTGCTACCATCTTTACGAAACTGGATCTACGAAATGCGTATCACCTGGTGCGCATTCGTAAGGGTGATGAATGGAAGACTGCCTTCAACACACCCTTGGGACATTTTGAGTATCGGGTTATGCCTTTTGGGTTGTCTAATGCCCCTGCTGTTTTTCAGGCACTAGTCAATGATGTCCTTCGGGACATGTTGAATCGGTTTGTTTTTGTCTATCTGGATGATATCTTGATTTTCTCAGAGTCCTCCCAGGAACATGAACTGCATGTGCGCCAGGTGTTGCAAAGGTTGTTGGAGAACAAACTGTTTGTGAAGATGGAGAAATGTGAATTTCATGTGTCTGAGACCTCTTTTTGGGTTACATCATAGCTCAGGGGGAGCTGCGGATGGACCCAGCTAAGATCTCTGCTGTCACGGACTGGCCAGCTCCCTCTACCCGCAAACAACTTCAACGATTCCTGGGGTTTGCGAACTTCTATAGGAGGTTCATCAAGGACTACAGCCGCATTGCGGCGCCACTCACCGCTCTCACCTCCATCTCACGACCGTTCGCTTGGAATGAAGGGGCCGAATCAGCGTTCGAAGAACTGAAACATCGCTTCGCCTCGGCTCCCATTCTGATGCAGCCGGACCCCGACCGCCAGTTTGTCGTGGAGGTGGATGCATCCGACACTGGGGTAGGTGCAGTGTTGTCACAACGTTCTCCTGAAGATAACAAACTGCATCCCTGTGCTTTTCTCTCAAGGAAACTTTCTCAGGCAGAGAGGAATTATGATGTTGGAAATCGTGAACTGCTCGCCGTTAAGCTGGCTCTCGAGGAGTGGCGACATTGGTTGGAGGGGGCGGAACAACCCTTCATCGTTTGGACGGATCATAAGAATCTGGCTTACCTCCAGTCAGCGAAGCAGCTCAACCCCCGTCAAGCCAGGTGGGCACTATTTTTTGGGAGATTCAATTTTTCTCTGTCTTACCGTCCTGGGTCACGCAACGTCAAGCCTGACGCCCTGTCTCGTGTTCATTCGGCTGTTGATACTGGTAGTAACCCTGAACCCATTTTGCCTCCTACCTGCAGTATTGCAGTCATCACATGTGACATCGAGGGGATTGTTAGACAGGCTCAACATCATCAAGCTGACCCTGGGAGGGGTCCTCCTAACCGGATGTTTGTCCCTGAGTCTGCTCGCTCCCAGGTACTTCAGTGGGCTCACTCGTCTCCCCTTACCTGTCACCCTGGAGTTTCGCGGACCCTTGACTTTGTGCGACGGAAGTTCTGGTGGGCCACGATGGAGGCGGACACTCGAGCCTTCATTGCTGCTTGTACGGTATGTGCACGAAGTAAAAACTCCACCCAGGCCAGCGCTGGTCATCTACGACCTCTACCTATACCCAGCCGGCCCTGGTCGCATATCGCTATGGATTTTGTCACTGGACTTCCCCCTCATCTGGTAAGACTGTCATTCTTACGGTGATTGATCGTTTTTCTAAGTTCGCTCATTTTTTGGCCCTACCTAAACTGCCCACTGCCAGAGAGACGGCTGATATTTTGGTTGAACATGTGTTCCGCTCTCATGGTCTACCCACGGATATTGTCTCTGACAGGGGTCCCCAGTTTGTCTCCCAGGTGTGGAAAGCTTTCTGTAAAGCTTTGGGCATTACATCCAGCCTGTCCTCTGGATATCACCCCCAGACCAACGGGCAAGCCGAGAGAGCGAACCAGGAGATGGAGACCGCACTTCGCTGTGTCACTGGGTCTAACCCTGGGTCATGGAGCTCCATGCTCCCCTGGGTGGAATATGCTCATAACACCTTGACTAACGCTTCCTCTGGTTTGTCTCCTTTTCTGTGTGCTCTGGGTTATCAACCTCCCCTGTTCCCTTCCCAAGAGAGGGAACTTGCGGTACCCTCGGTGCAGTCCCACATGCGCCGCTGCTGCAAGGTCTGGAGGAAGGCCAGGGTAGCTCTGTCCCGAGCTTCGGCGTACATGCAGAGGCAAGCCAACCGTCACCGGTCCCAGGCTCCCGGTTACTCTCCTGGTCAAGAGGTATGGCTGAAGTCACGGGACCTTCCATTGAAGGTGGAGTCGAAGAAGATGGCGCCTCGTTTTATAGGACCGTTCAAGATACTGTCTATTGTTAACCCCTGCGCGGTTAAGCTACAGCTTCCTGCCTCCCCTACGGGTTCATTCCACCTTTCATGTTTCCCAGATTAAGCCTGTGTCGGTTAGCCCTTTGTGCCCGCCCTCTCGTCCCCCTCCTCCGCCCAAGATCGTGGGTGGGGGTCCGGTCTACACTGTCCGGCGACTTCTGGATGTTCGCCGCCGGGGTCGTGGTTTCCAGTACCTGGTGGATTGGGAGGGTTATGGTCCTGAGGAACGTTCCTGGGTGCCCAGGAGCTTCATTGTGGATCCTGCTCTGGTTCGTGAGTTTCATAGGTTACATCCTGATAAACCCTGTCGGCCGCCAGGTGGCGTCCGTAGAGGGGGGGTACTGTTAGGCCTACTGCTGCTAGGTAGCTCTCTCTCTGCTCTCCCCCTCCCCTCTGTCTGTCCTTGATTGCAGGAGTGAAGTCTGGTGTGCGGGAGTCAGGGTTCCAGCTGCAGCTCATTCACCATAATCACCTCAGCCTTTAAGACCCGGTCAAACTTTCCACTCATCGTCAGATCATAGTCAAGACAACCATGTTAGTCTCGCTGCCGACTCAACCTGTCTGTTTTCGCTCTTGTGTTTTTTGGACTGTTTATTTACTTTTTCTCCTGTGCCACAGATATTTGGAACCTGACTCCTGCCTCCGCTTCACTCCTGCCACCACCATCCTGCTCTCCACTATCGGGCCTCTCCTTTGGACTCACCACGGACACTAGGACATTACGGTACCACACCTGCCCTGACCTGGATCTGTACCCTCCCTGTAACCTGGACTTGCTCTTCCCCATTTATTGGAAACCTGGACTATTGAACATTTTAATAAACCTGTTAAAACTTCTCTGGCTTGGTGTACTTGTCTGCATTTGGGTTCTATCCAGTTAATCATAACATTCCGAGCAAGGAGGAGGAGCAGCCTCGGCTGATTCTGTGACAAACCAGTAAACAAACTGTTAAATTTATTCCAAAAAGTATTTAAGTGAACATTGAAAATACTATGCATGTGTGCAAGGAACGGACATGTTTAATTAAGAGATTAAAAAAACATGCGACAATAGCAAGCCTATCTTCTCATATTATTGAACATGCAGGATTAATTTGACATGACATCACATGAAGGATAATTTGTCTTATACTGTTAAAATGTATTATGAAGTTATGAGAGAGAGAGAGAGAGAGAGAGAGAGAGAGAGATTTTGGGAACTACAGATGTCGGAACTTAACTTTGAATTTTCCTGATGCACCGCATATAAATCTCACTCCAAGGAGGGCCGAGTGTCTGTGGTCTTTCACTCCTCACTTGTACTTGATTGATGAATTAAGGTCACTGAATAGTAAGGAACTCCCCTCAACTGGTTATCTAGGTCTTAATTGAAAGGAAAAAACAAAAAACAGCAGACACCAGGCCTTCTGTAGAATGAGTGACAGCCCTGCCCTAACCTTTTTCCTAACCTTAACCTACTCCTCCTAACCTGCTAAGAAAAATATATTTTTGTCAAAAGTTGTATCCCTTCTAGACAAAACCGTATTCACACTCCATCCGCCTTCTCTTCCAAACTGCTTCTTTCCAGGGCATTTTATTTTCTTCGCAAAACTAAAAAAAATTCCAGGACCATTAATTTGTTAAATACTGAACTTCCCCTTTAAGTAAACAATAAAAGAAGATGGGTTGATCCTCTAAAACAACAATCGATATATGGATGTGTACGGACAGTGTTTTTTCATGCTCCTTAGGCTTTCAGGCATTCAACAGTAGGCTATGTGCAGTGGCAATTTTAGCATGTCAATCTTGGTGGGGCAAACAACATTTGCTTTTAGATGCATGCCAGTGAAGCCACAACACAACTCTAAACAATTAAATGCACTATAACGGTGACAAACGGTGCCCACAAACTTTTAGGGTCAACATAAAGCTTTCCTGAGAGTGGAGCTTGCTTAAATAAATATGATTTCTACTGACTCCTTGTGGATTTGTGTAACTGGATAAGAACCACATTCTCCTTCAATAATAATGAACGTCAACATGAGTTTTTACTTTTGAACCATACACAAACATTATTACATTTACGTTCAGTAAATTCACAATGTTTGTTCTTATGTCATTAACACTTAGCTCTTTAGTATAAGCAAGTGCAAGCAAACGAGGTGCGATGAGGGAGGCCTTCGTTCAGCAATATCGAAATGGACAGCGACAGAAATTCAGATAGATATTAGTTCAGATCAATTCAGCAAGATGTTGAGGCCTTAACTTTACTCTTCTTTAAGTCACCACAGAGAGAGAAAAAGAGAGAGAGAGAGACCCAGACTCAGCGGTTAGCCTACCATTTGAAGTATTTTATTAGGCCTATGTGGTCTAAAAAGGAAGGACAATACAATCACGAGGATCCACTTTTATAGACAATATACAGACGCACTGACAGCGCATTGCGCAAACAAAACAACCCTCGCAATATGAACTGGAATTACATGGGTCTATTATTGGAAGAGACTGTCACTGGCAAACATGGTGACGAGGAGGGGATACTATAATGTAATGTTGTTGGGTCTGTAACTTACCACCCTCCTCGTGGAGAAAAGCACCAGAGCTAATTATAACACACAATGTAAGAAAAACTATTAAATGCATCATTCTAACATTGCCTAAAATTATGAATAAGACACTAATGAGATAGACCTATATAAGAAATATAACAATGCAGATTTACAAACTATGGCATTTATATGACGATAAGCGGTTTAGAGGCAAGCCGTAATTTCGATTAAGACATGAGCGAGCTGAGACGGATGTGAGCTATATGCCGCCTATTTGTTCAGCACAGAACTGGACAGCGACATAATTCAGAACATGGGCCGTTCTTACAGTTTTCTCCCTGCACAACAAGTCCGAACAGTAGGCTAAATTAACGGGGGCACATAAGCAAACAATGAAAGCTCTTACAATGGGGGCACGGAAGCAAACAATGAAAGCTGTTACAATATTTAATGATGGCACCACCAAGTCAGAACAGTAGGCTAAGTTCTAAGGGACCACATTCTTAGGGTGAGGCACATGGGCTACTAACTGCTTACTACACAACATACACTTAGTATTACTTTCTTAGCTACAGTATACAAATCTCCCTGGCATATTACATAACTAATGCAGCAACATACTAGACATATTTGTTGTGCTCACTTGAACAGGAAGTTGGCACGGCGGTCCTTCTTGTGGGCAAACTTCTCAATTACTTTGTCATCAAAATCTGGAATTCTCTGGATGAAGTCATGCTGGATTGACAGCTTGGCCAATGCATTTAACCTTTTCTGGCCCATGGAGTTGCGTATGAAGGTTTTTTATCCTTTTAAGGGTGGAAAAGTATCTCTCTGACTCGGCGGTTGTCATCAGAGAGGTGATGATGATTTTGAGAAGAGAGTCAGTCTCAGACAAGGCCTCCTGCAGGTTGTTCTTGAGGAGTGATTTCAATAAAGAAAGTGCTGTCTTTCCAGTGTGCAGCTCAGGATGCCTGTAGACAGTGAACAGCTCCCTTTTCAACTTCTCCTGGTTGCCCACAGGCCATAGCATGGTAGCACACTGGAGTTCTGCGGTCAGAAAGGAATCCTTCAGTAGCGTTTGGACACCACGTACATTACCACTCATCACCGCTGCCCTGTCGTAGGTTTGTGCAACCAGCTTCTCCTTGACATTCTGTGGCGCCAGGACTTGTTTGATGGTGTTGGAGAGGCCAACACCAGTTTTGTCCTTCCCCTCTACAAAAACCTTTCACACACACTGTTGTCTGGTAACATGTAGCGCAGCAATATTACCATCTGTGATTTACAGGAGACGTCAGTGGTCTCGTCTGCCTGTACAGATGCAAAAGGAGTCTCAGACACCTCCTTAGCTATAGCTTCTCTGTACACTTCATACATACAATCCAAAAGTTCATTTTGGATCGTGCTTGATGTACTTTTAAAAATTGGTTGGTTGTCTTAATGACTTTGTAGCCTGTAATCTCCTTCATGGATGGTCTCAGAAATACACCAGAAAACGCCTGGGTTCAAGGAGTCGGCAGACTCGTCATGGCCCCGCAGTGCTGTCTCACAATTACCACACAATTTAATGCATGCCATAATTCTGGCAAGCACGTACTTATTCTCCTCCTTTTGTTGGTTGTGAAGGTCGATTGCTCATCTATATGCAGTGTCTAGCTGAGCCACAACATTTGATTTCCCCAGTAATCCGAGTTTAACAGCGTTGTCTATATGTGATGCACAATTCTCATGTTTTGAGACACTTTCAGACAAATGTGTTAAATCCTTAAACCCAGACTTGGACCACACACCCTCTCCACTGAATACAGTGCCATGCAAAAGTATTCATCCCCCATGGCGTTTTTCCTATTTTGTTGCATTACAACCTGTAATTTAAATGGATTTTTATTTGGTTTTCATGTTATGGACGTACACAAAATAGTCCAAATTGGTGAAGTGGAATGAAAATAATAACTTGTTTAAAAAAATTCAAAAAAATTAATAACGGAAAAGTGGTGCGTGCATATGTATTCACCCCCTTTGCTATGAAGCCCCTAAATAAGATCTGGTGCAACCAATTACCTTCAGAAGTCACATAATTTGTTAAATAAAGTCCACCTGTGTGCAATCTAAGTGTCACATGATCTGCCACATGATCTCAGTATATATACACCTGTTCTGAAAGGCCCCAGAGTCTGCAACACCACTAGGCAAGGGGCACCACCAAGCAAGCGGCATCATGAAAACCAAGGAGCTCTCCAAACAGGTCAGGGACAAAGTTGTGGAGAAGTACAGATCAGGGTTGGGTTATAAAAAAATATCAGAAACTTTGAACATCCCACGGAGGACCATTAAATCCATTATAAAAAAAATGGAAAGAATATGGCACCACAACAAGCCTGCCAAAAGAGGTCCGCCCACCAAAACTCACGGACCAGGCAAGGAGGATATTAATCAAAGAGGCAACAAAGACACCAAAGATAACCCTAAAGGGGCTGCAAAGCTCCACAGCGGAGATTGGAGTATCTGTCCATAGGACCACTTTAAGCTGTACACTCCACAGAGCTGGGCTTTACGGAAGAGTGGCCAAAGAAAAGCCATTGCTTGAAGAACAAAATAAGCAAACACGTTTGGTGTTTACCAAAAGGCATGTGGGAGACTCCCCAAACATATGGAAGAAGGTACTCTGGTCAGATGAGACTAAAATAGAGGTTTTGGGCATCAAGGAAAACGCTATGTCTGGCGCAAACCCAATACCTCTCATCACCCCGAGAACACCATCCCCATAGTGAAGCATGGTGGTGGCAGCATCATGCTGTGCGGATGTTTTTCATCGGCAGGGACTGGGAAACTGGTCAGAATTGAAGGAATGATGGATGGCGCTAAATACAGGGAAATTATTGAGGGAAACCTGTTTCAGTCTTCCAGAGATATGAGACTGGGACGGAGGTCCACCTTCCAGCAGGACAATGACCCTAAGCATACTGCTAAAGCAACACTCGAGTGGTTTAAGGGGAAACAGATCCAATTTATAAACTGTGGTATGACTTAAAGATTGCTGTACACCAGCGGAACCCATCCAACTTGAAGGAGCTGGAGCAGTTTTGCATTGAAGAATGTGCAAAAATCCAACTGGCTAGATGTGCCAAGCTTACAGAGACATACCCCAAGAGACTTGCGGCTGTAATTGCTGCAAAAGGTGGCTTTACAAAGTATTGACTTTGGGGGGGTGAATAGTTATGCACGCTGAAGTTTTCTGTTTTTTTGTTTTATTTCTTGTTTGTTTCACCCCAAAAAATACTTTGCATCTTCAAAGTGTTAGGCATGTTGTGTAAATCAAATGATACAAACCCCCAAAAACTAGGAATAGGAAAAATGCCAAGGGGGGTGAATACTTTCGCAAGCCACTTTAGCAGGCAGGGGAAGCAAAATAGTGATTGCTTTAAGATGCCTGCAGTTAGCCAATGCTTCCTTCCAAACCACTCATTGTTGAATTTGCAATTTCCTACTATTTGTGTAATGTTTATGTCCCAATGGCCGATGAGCACCGAGACGTTTTATCTCTAATTTCTCTTTATATGACAATGATTGAAAAGGATTTGCCAGTAGATTGTCGACTTGATTCATGATGATGACTGCTAGCTTTCTAGCTAAGATTTTGAAAGTATGATGTTGACATAATCAGTCCAATCAAAGCTACTGTAGATATAACATGATTTGACATCATTTTATCTGTGGCCAATGACCTTGAGCCTTCTTGGATGGGCTCTTCTAATGTAACTCTATGGCAGCACACAAGGGGCTTGAATTATCGAGATCTCCCCGTAGATTTAGCGGTGACGTACTGTCCCCATGAGTGACAGAACACTGAGCCAATCCCGGCGCAACAAGAGAACATTACCAACCCCTACGCTCTGTATATAATAAATAAATAAATTGGTCATTTAGCAGACGCTCTTATCCAGAGCGACTTACAGGAGCAATTTAGGGTTAAGTGCCTTGCTCAAGGGCACATCGACAGATTTTTCACCTGGTCGGCTCGGGGATTAGAACCAGCGACCTTTCGGTTACTGGCACAACGCTCTTACCCACTAAGCTACCTGCCGCTCTTACCCACTAAGCTACCTATATCCGCTGGCTGCCCCACCACCACAGAAATCACTGATCTAGGCTGAAACACCTGCATTTTGAAGCTGCCTTACTCAAGAAAGCAAAAAAGAGACAATGTTTGTATGCAGCATTATTTAATTTATTTTTTACATTGTTTGAAAACTGATATGTGACACATATTAATGCCAAAATAACATGCAAAACAGGCACACAAAAAAAAACAGTTGGGGCTCATAACAGCTGGTAGTCAACGTGTACGCATAGTACAAGAGCACAATACAATACAATACATTAAAAACAATTACAATGGTCAATTACATTTTCTTCTATCAGAGCTTATAATTCAGACAAGATTGATTCCTTATGATGTGGTTCATTGAGGACACCACACCTTCCAGCTAGAGAGCCAGGTGGTGCACATCAACAGTAGGTTTACTATTATCAAATCAGTCCCTCCAGGATTTCGCTGCGTTTTTTTGTGAGTTGCAGGCAAAAATGCTGGATGTTGCGTTGGCAATTCTGAAATTTGGTAAGACAATTTGCGATGATTTTGTCCAATATGTCAAAAAAGGACTAAACAGGGGGAAATTATTGATGAGTGGCTTGATAGAACCATTTTCTGCAGTAAAAGTGGTTACAATTATGAGCCCTCTTTTTGTAGTACAATGATTGTACATTTTTGTGTGGTCATATTGTAATACTGCGGTGATTAGTCAAATTTGCAAGCCTTCGCATAATACGTTTTACAGTTTAGAAATGAAAGCAATTTATGTATCTAGTCCCTCCATTTGAAGAAGTCATAAGTATTTGGACAAATTCACTTATAGTGTTGTTACGAAACCGAATAATTAGCTGGCTAATATTGTTGCACACGCTAAGTCCAGGGGTCTTGGGCCAACCTGCAGATGGCACACTACATCACAAATCTCTGCCCAGAAGGTCTCAGCTAGAGACACAAGAATCACCTCCCTCATTAGGGAGAACCATTTCCTGGGAACCACTTTCTATGTATTCTCAGAAAATGTTGTGAGTTTTTCTTTCGCTGTTCAGAGAAATTAGGCATTGAAGTTGTTAAGTTTGTGTCCTATCCTACATCCTGATATTACCAGGTTCTGACAACTAGATGGTGCTGTTTCTGCATAGTAGGTGCTTTTATTTGTTTAAGAATCCCCCACTCAATGTTAAAGGGATAGTTCACCCAAATTACAAAATAACATATTGGTTTCCTTACCCTGTAAGCAGTCTATGGAAAAGGTATGACAGCAACCCATGCTTTGGTTTTGTTTACGTGGCAACTGTTCCAAATGCTAACTTTTTAGTATTTGTGTCACCAATCCAATACAAGTCAATGGTACCTATATTAGCATTTTCGCTAATATATCAATCCATTTTTTGATACTTTAGGAGTATTTGGACATGAAGAGTGAAAATGCTAATATAGGTAACATTGAATTGCATTGGACTTGTGCCACAGAAGCTAAAAAGTTTGCATTTTAAACAGTGGACAAGAAAACCAAAGAATGGACTGCTGTCATACTTTGTCCATAGACTGCTCACAGAGTAAGGAAACCAATAACCAATTTGGGTGAACTATCCCTTTAACCTTAAAAAGTCTAGTCCTTGTCAGGTGCTACGTGTATGCGGCGAGTGAAGTCAAGCGCAGGACACAGAGATACTAGCAGACTTACTTTACTAATAGTAAAGAACAAAACAAAACCTCCGAACCAGGAGGGAAAAACACCATACACGTAATATGAATACAGCGATGCCGATGCCGCCTAGACACAAAACAATAACACACAAATACCAAACATGAAACAAGGGTAATTATAGGATATACAATCAAACATAATAGACAACAGGTGTAACTACTCAAGACAAAACAAGACAAACACCGATCGGCAGTAGCTAGTACTCCGGGGTCGACGAACGCCGAAGCCTGCCCGAGCAAGGAGGAGGAGCAGCCTTCGGCAGAATCCGTGACAAGTCCTACTAAGGGGGGGCTGGGGGGGTTTCTACTAAGCTAACATATGGAATTGTTTTAAGGGGAACTTCAGTATTTTACAACTTAATTTTAGATGGTTCCTCTCCCTGAAAGTATGTGCCTGGAAAAAAATTGTAATTTAGCAACTGTGTAAAAATGTCATCGCCAAATACCTGAAATCCACTGAAATCAACTCAATATTTGGTTTGACGTTACTTAAAGGTGATTTGGTCATAAAATTAAGTTATGCATTGTATGTTTCACCAACGCACCAGTAGAGTGGAGATTGCTTTCTATAGTAGAACAGTTTTGTAATGTCTGTAAAACATGAATCACTTTTCCATATCTCATTTGCAATAACTTTAGCATTGAATGATCACATTAAAAGATATGAATCAAAATCTGAATCCAATTTTAGCCAAGCTAAACCCTAATTCAAGCTGACTTAATTCATGCAGCCACTTTGAAACAAAAAAATATGTTTATAGTCGTGGTTTGAGTGCCAGAGCGCAGAATAATTGAAGAATTTACAAACACCCTAAACTCAGTTGTTATGACAGGTGTAAGTAAACATTGGCTATAAAACTGAAGGAAATTGTTGCCAGTAACACAGTTACTGTCAGAAACCCTTTTGATAACATGAAAACACTCTAGCAGCTCTACATTTTCAGAGTGCAATGTTCCCTTATTTGTGTCTATAAGTAGCTAACAAGCTAGCCAACTTTAGCCAGTTAGCTTGTGTGCTTGACTGCTGTTGTGAGGTCAGAACACTCGGATCAACCCTACTCCAACGGTCAGAGAGCGAAATGCTCTGAATTTACGAACAGACAATCTGACAACACTCTAAATTTACAAACACTGGAGCGCACTCTGAGCGCACTCTGACAATCTAGAGTGAATTTACGAATGCATCCAAAGTTGGAAATCTCTTATATGATGTCACGAGTTGCTAAGCCAGAACCCAGAAGCAGACCAGGACAAGGTAAGTTGAAACGAAGGTGAGTGTTTATTACAAATTCAAGAGTGATGCTGAATAATCCAGGGAACAGAGCGGGCGGCGTTGATTAGTTGTTGGGGGTGCAGTGGTTGATCCCATCCTGGGTCGGCAGCCGCCGACCACCAGGCAGAGGTTGGATGAAGGTTCCGGACGGGTGACTGCAGATGGAACAAAACGGGGGGTAAGTAAGCAACAAACCAACAAGGTGCAAAAACAACAAAACTAACGCTAGGCTCTAAGACTGATACTCTGGTAAACCTACTGTTCATGGCTAACGATCCGGCAGGGAATGGATGTTAGGCCAGAGCCTAAGAAGGGTGATGATCAGGACCAGGTGTGCAGATTGCTGATGGGATGCAGGTGCGGAAATCAAGAGAGCTCCCCGGAGCGTTCCCGAACCCTCGGGAAACTGGAGATCACGAACAGAAAAACTAGTCACCAGACAGGACCCGACTCAGACTGCCGGGATCGTTACAGTACCCCCCTCCGACCAAACGCCACCGGGCGGACTCCCGGAGCGCCAGGATGGAGGCGGTAGAAGTCACTGATGAGGTCAGCATCTAGGACCTGTCGCCGCGGAATCCAACTCCTCTCTTCAGGACCATACCCCTCCCAGTCCACGAGATACTGGAAACCCCGGCCCCGCCGTCTGGAATCCATGATGCGACGCACCGTGTAGGCAGGACCACCTCCGATCATCCGAGGAGGAGGAGGAGGAGGCGGAGGAGGCAACAGAGGACTGAGGAAAACAGGCTTGAGGCAGGAGACATGAAAGGTGGGATGGACTCTGAGCGTCCTCGGGAGTTTGAGTCGAACTGCCACCGGATTGATCACCTTCTCCACCACAAACGGACCAATGAACTTCGGTAACAACTTCCTAGACTCAGTCCGTAACGGAAGATCCCGTGTGGCCAACCAGACCCTATCTCCGATGGAATAGGTGGGAGCGGGGATCCGGCGACGATTCGCCTGGAGCTGATACCGGTCCGAAACTCTAAGGAGTGCCTTTCTGGCCCGATGCCAGGTCCGGTGGCAACGACGAATATGGGCCTGAACAGAAGGCACTGAGAGCTCCTTCTCCTGAGAAGGGAACAGGGGAGGTTGGTAGCCATACAGGCACTGGAAGGGAGACATCCCAGTGGCAGATGTAGGGGAGAGTATTGTGGGCATACTCAACCCAAGGCAACTGAGAGACCCAGGAGGTGGGGTTGGAAGAGACCAGGCAGCGTAGCGTGGATTCCATCTTCTGGTTGGCTCTCTCCGCCTGACCATTGGATTGGGGGTGAAAACCAGATGTGAGACTGACTGTAGCTCCAATGGCCAAACAGAAGGACTTCCAGACAGCAGAGGTAAACTGAGGGCCACGGTCGGAAACGATATCACTGGGCAAACCGTGGACCCTGAAAACCTCCCTAACCAGGATCTCGGACGTCTCCGAGGCAGAGGGAAGCTTGGCAATTGGCACAAAGTGGGCGAACTTGCTGAATCTGTCCACGATAGTCAGAACGACCGTGTTCCCCTCAGAAGCGGGCAACCCAGTGACGAAGTCCAGGGCCAGATGCGACCATGGTCGCCGGGGAATAGGAAGGGGGTGAAGTAGTCCAGAGCTGGGCCGATTGGTACTCTTATTCTGCGCACACACTGGACAGGCAGCAACAAACCCCAGAGTATCCTCGGCCATGGCAGGCCACCAAAAACGTCTGCGAAGAAACGCCATTGTCCGAGCCACGCCAGGGTGACAAGCCATCTTGCTGGCGTGGGACCATTTGAGGACAGCAGGACGAACCGACTCAGGCACAAACAACCGACCGGGTGGACCGTTACCGGGACCGGGCTGAGTCCGAAGGGCCGCCAGCACCTCCTCCTCAATCTTCCACATAACTGCTCCCACGACGCAGTTCCGGGGGAGAATTGTCTCGGTCTTGGACCCACTCTCCTCCGTCTTGGAGAACATCCGGGACAAGGCGTCCGCCTTGCCGTTCTTAGATCCAGGTCGGAACGTCAGGGAAAACTTGAATCGTCCGAAAAACAACGCCCACCTGGCCTGACGGGAGTTGAGACGTTTAGCCGATTGCACGTAAGCAAGATTCTTGTGGTCAGTCCAGACAATAAACGGTTGCTCCGCCCCCTCCAACCAGTGGCGCCACTCCTCCAAGGCAAGTTTCACCGCGAGAAGCTCCCGGTTACCCACATCGTAATTCCTCTCCGCAGGCGAAAGGCGACGAGAGTAGTAGGCGCAGGGATGGAGTTTACTGTCCGTGGAGCATCGCTGCGACAGGATGGCGCCAACTCCCACATCAGACGCGTCCACTTCAACGACGAACTGACGGGCCGTGTCCGGTTGAGAGAGAATCGGTGCGTTGGTGAATCGCCTCTTCAAATCCAGAAACGCTCGATCCGCCTCCGGATTCCACTTGAAGGTCCTGATACTGGAAGTCAAGGCAGTTAACGGAGCGGCCACACGGCTGTAATCCCGGATGAATCTGCGGTAGAAATTCGCAAACCCCAAAAATCTCTGGAGCTGCAATCTCGTACCGGGCTGGGCCCATTCCAGAACCGCTCCTAACCTTCTCCTGGTCCATCCTAATCTCTCCCCTGGAGATGATGTACCCGAGAAAGGATGTCGTGTGGGCGTGAAACTCGCACTTCTCGGCCTTCACGAACAGGCGATTCTCCAACAATCGCTGCAGAACCTGCCGGACATGCTGGACGTGGTCGGAAGGTTCCTTCGAGAAGATCAGAATGTCATCCAGGTAAACAAACACAAAGAGACCGATCATATCTCTCAGGACGTCGTTCACCATACTCTGGAATACCGCTGGAGCATTGGTCAGTCCAAACGGCATCACCTGATACTCGAAGTGACCCATCGGTGTATTGAAACCCGTCAACCACTCGTCCCCCTCTCTGATCCGGACCATGTGATACGCATTGCGTAGGTCTAGCTTGGTGAACACCGTAGCACCCTGTAAGGAGTCGAAGGCAGAACTCATCAAGGGCAGGGGATACTTGTTCTTGACCGTGATGTCATTCAACCCCCGATAATCAATACACGGTCGAAGAGAGCCATCCTTCTTACCCACAAAGAAGAATCCTGCCCCCAGGGGTGATGACGAGGGACGAACGAGACCAGCAGCTAGGGACTCCTTGATGTAGGTCTCCAAAGCCTCACGTTCAGGTCGGGAGATACTGTATAACCTTCCCTTGGGGTAGACAGCTCCAGGGAACAGGTTGATGGCACAATCATATGGTCGGTGGGGAGGGAGTGACAGAGCCTTCTGCTTACTGAACACTTCCCCCAAATCGTGATATGTCTCGGGAACCAGGGACAAATCTGGGGGTTTAGCCTCAATCACCTGACTGGGAACCGAATGGGGGCAGGCAGTCTTGAGACAGTTAGCATGACAATCAAGGCTCCAACTCGTTACCTTGCCCGTCACCCAATCGAACGTGGGATTGTGTTCCTTCAGCCAGGGGTATCCAAGGACCAGAGGAACATGGGAAGACGGCAGAATGAAGAATGAAATCATCTCAGAATGATTCCCCGACAACCGCATCTTAACCGGTTCAGTCCTCATCGTGATACGTGCCAGACTACTGCCGTTCAGAGTGGTAGCTTCAATGGCTTCCGGCAATTGCTCCTTGGAAAGCCCCAGCTGTTCCACCAACTCGGCATCTAGAAAGCTTCCATCGGCACCTGAATCGATAAAAGCGTTAATCGCTAAGCTCTGATTCCTGTTCATAAGGGTAGCCGGGAAACGGGGTCTGACAGAGGTATTGAGAGGTCGAAACTGGCTCGCTAAAAGTCCTCCCAACTTTAGCGAGCCGCGCAGTTTGACGACCCGACTGGAACCTGAGAAGCTGATCGGTTGGACGGAACCCATTGCTTCTCCCTCCTTCGCTCTCGGACTCGATTATCCACCCGAATAGACAAGGCTACCAAGCTGTCCAGGTCACTAGGCTCCGGATAGGAGATCAACTCATCCTTGAGCTGCTCCGACAGACCCTGGTAAAGGCCGCTTGCAGAGCCTCCTCATTCCACCCACTCTCCACAGCCAACGTCTTGAACTCGATCACGAAGTCGGCCACGCTGCGAGTTCCTTGGCGAAGCGAAAACAGGCGCCTAGCTGCGTCCCTCCCTCGGACGGAATGGTCGAAGAGCTTCCTCATCTCGGCCGTGAACCCCTGGTATGAAGCCATGCAGGGATCCTGTCGTTCCCAAACGGCTGAAGCCCACTCCAGCGCTCGACCACGCAGCAACTCAATCACAAAGGCTATCCTAGCCTTGTCTGTGGCATAAGAGTAGGGCTGTAGATCGAACACTAATCCACACTGCATAAGGAAGGAACGGCATCTTCCCAGCTCCCCCTCATATTTATCCGGCGTCGGAACCTTGGGCTCACGGAAGGACACAGCTTCAGAAGCGGCAGGCGAGATGGGTGAAACCGGTAGTGGATCCTCCACCGGACACTTGCGTTGGTTCTGGACCTCCGTCAGACCGGTAGAAAGGTTCCGAACTGACAACGCGATCTCCTGTAGTACCGTGCTATGATGGCCCAACATCTTCTCCTGCTGGGTAATGGCATGGCGAACAGAGTCCAGGTCCGCTGGGTTCATTACTGGCCGGATCGTTCTGTCACGAGTTGCTAAGCCAGAACCCAGAAGCAGACCAGGACAAGGTAAGTTGAAACGAAGGTGAGTGTTTATTACAAATTCAAGAGTGATGCTGAATAATCCAGGGAACAGAGCGGGCGGCGTTGATTAGTTGTTGGGGGTGCAGTGGTTGATCCCATCCTGGGTCGGCAGCCGCCGACCACCAGGCAGAGGTTGGATGAAGGTTCCGGACGGGTGACTGCAGATGGAACAAAACGGGGGGTAAGTAAGCAACAAACCAACAAGGTGCAAAAACAACAAAACTAACGCTAGGCTCTAAGACTGATACTCTGGTAAACCTACTGTTCATGGCTAACGATCCGGCAGGGAATGGATGTTAGGCCAGAGCCTAAGAAGGGTGATGATCAGGACCAGGTGTGCAGATTGCTGATGGGATGCAGGTGCGGAAATCAAGAGAGCTCCCCGGAGCGTTCCCGAACCCTCGGGAAACTGGAGATCACGAACAGAAAAACTAGTCACCAGACAGGACCCGACTCAGACTGCCGGGATCGTTACATATGACTAATGTTCCTTATCTCATTTGCAGGAATTAAAGCATTTAATGATCACCTTATGAGATATGAATCAAAATCTGAATCAATTTAGCCCAAGCTTAACCCTAATTAAAGATAATTTAATTAATGTTGCTACTTATATAAAACTATATAAAAACATATTTTTTTATACTCACATCACATAAAGTTGCAAATCTCTTAAAAATAACTGATTTGTTTCCTTACTCTGAAAGCAGTCCTAAGCCATTTCAGGCATTTCTAGGCAGTTTCTTTGAAAAACCAATTGCAATTGAAATTATTACGTCTTTCCTTTAAATGAGCCCGCGCTATGATGAAACTGGCTCTCATGAGGACCGCCACAGTAAAGGAAGACCCAGAGTTACCTCTGCTGCAGAGGATAAGTTCATTAGAGTTACCAGCCTCAGAAATTGCAGCCCAAATAAATGCTTCACAGAGTTCAAGTAACAGACACATCTCAAAATCAACTGTTCAGAAAAAACTGCGTGAATCAGACCTTCATGGTCGAATTTCTGGAAAGAAATCACCACTAAAGGACACCAATAATAAGAAGAGACTTGCTTGGGTCAAGAAACACAAGCAATGTACTTTAGATCGGTGGAAATCTGTCCTTTTGTCTGATGAGTCCAAATTTGAGATTTTTGGTTCCAACCGTCATGTCCTTGTGAGACACAGAGTTTTTTTGGTTACTACATGATTCCATATGTGTTATTTCATAGTTTTGATGTCTTCAGTATTATTCTACAATGTAGAAAATAGTAAACATAAAGAAAAACACTTCGATGAGTAGGTGTGTCCAAACTTATGACTTGTACTGTACACGTTTCATCAGAGTGAAAGTCATGATGGATAGACAGTGAAAACCTGGAATAACCTCCTCAGTCTGAGTCTCCTCATTCTGAGACTAAGCAAAGGTATCTGTTTAAATACTTGTCTATTCACAGACTTAAACCCTGTTGAACACGTAGGTTTTACGTTTTTTGGATACCTGTAGTACACATTGTTTATTCAATGCTTCAGAGTAGTTTCACATTTCACTCCACAAAGGTCACATGTAGACATAATCAGAAATTTGCATGATCTAATCTTATTTCGTTTGTTTAAATCATGTCCCCATGACCAGGCTTGTTCTCTGAATTCAACCTTATTTGGTTGGGTTGACTGATTCAAATTGTTCTAGGCTACGGCAAATGTTAGTATCAACTTGTGATGGATAGATACTGTATCTTATGGATGAGTGGATGTAGGACTACTTGTTGTGAAATGGGTGGATGTACTTCCTATAAAAAGAACAGAACAGAAGAAACATGTACGTCACTAAACAAGTCTTTTTTATTTTATTTTTATTTCACCTTTATTTAACCAGGTAAGCCAGTTGAGAACAAGTTCTCATTTACAACTGCGACCTGGCCAAGATAAAGCAAAGCAGTGCGATAAAAACAACAACAACAGAGTTACATATGGGATAAACAAAACGTACAGTCAAAAACACAATAGAAAATCTATATACAGTGTGTGGAAATGTAGTAAGTTATGGAGGTAAGGCAATAAATAGGCCATAGTGTAAAATAATTACAATTTAGTATTAACACTGGAGTGACAGATGTGCAGAAGATGATGTGCAAATAGAGATACTGGGGTGCAAATGAGCAAAATAAATAACAATATGGGGATGAGGTAGTTGGGTGGGCTAATTACAGATGGGCTGTGTACAGGTGCAGTGATCGGTAAGCTGCTCTGACAACTGATGCTTAAAGTTAGTGAGGGAGATAAGAGTCTCCAGCTTCAGAGATTTTTGCATTTCATTCCAGTCATTAGCAGCAGAGAACTGGAAGGAATGGCGGCCAAAGGAGGTGTTGGCTTTGGAGATGACCAGTGAGATATACCTGCTGGAGCGCATACTACGGGTGGGTGTTGCTATGGTGACCAATGAGCTAAGATAAGGCGGGGATTTGCCTAGCAGTGATTTATAGATGACCTGGAGCCAGTGGGTTTGGCGACGAATATGTAGTGAGGGCCAGCCAACGAGAGCGTACAGGTCACAATGGTGGGTAGTATATGGGGCTTTGGTGACAAAACGGATGGCACTGTGATAGACTACATCCAAGTAGAGTAGAGTGTTGGAGGCTATTTTGTAAATAACATCGCCGAAAATTTCACTTTCACATGTGGAATTGTATGTTCATGACACACACGCTCACACACACTGTGATGCCTAGTTTTTGTCTTTGCTCAGTTGAAGGGCTTAGAGGACTCTCTCCATCTGGTTCATTGTGCTGACCTTTTATCAATCTAAATGGTCTCTGCACCGTAACATTTCAATGTGTTTTGTGTGTGGTTCGTGCAATTGAATATAAACTCAGCAAAAAAAGAAACGTCTTCTCACTGTCAACTGCGTTTATTTTCAGCAAACTTAATATGTGTAAATATTTGTATGAACATTACAAGATTCAACAACTGAGACATAAACTGAACAAGTTCCAAAGACATGTGACTAATGTTGTGGAAAATAACCACCATACTTTATTACAAATAAGGTCTTACAGAGTTTTCGTTGCATCAAGGAATGAATTTATTAAAGTTTTCAACACAGCCGATACCAGTCTGTAGAGGGGCACACATTCTTAAGGTCCCCCTCCATCTTATATAGTCCTCTTCAGTTTTCCCGCTCTTTTATTGCTCCGCCCACTTCCTTTGTCCCTGAGGACGGCTGAACTATTACTCCAACCAATCACCCACTCCCCTGTCTTGCACACACACTTATGTTTAGCTTAAACATGACAGGCCCTAAATCACACAAACCTCACCCCCTCAAGCTGTAATCAATCAAGAAGATACCAAGGAGACAAAGGTCTAGCCCAAACTCTATTAAACCCTGGTGCCGCTCCCTTCACTGTGTTAGAAGAGAGAGACAAAAACAAACGGCCCAATTCATTAGCCACAAAGAATGTTAACTATATGTTAATGATTAACTCAATTTCATCTGATAATCCATTAAAAATACAAATCACTAACAGAAATGGAAATATGTGTCCCTGAAGAAAGGGGGGATCAAAATAAAAAGTAACAGTCAGTATCTGGTGTGGCCACCAGCTGCATTAAGTACTGCAGTGCATCTCCTCCTCATAGACTGCCCCAGATTTGCCAGTTCTTGCTGTGAGATGTTACCCCACTCTTCCACCAAGGCACCTGCAAGTTCCCGGACATTTCTGGGGGGAATGGCCCTAGCCCTCACCCTCCGAACCAACAGGTCCCAGACATGCTCAATGGGATTGAGATCCGGGCTCTTCGCTGGCCATGGCAAAACACTGACATTCCTGTCTTGCATGAAATCACGTACAGAACGAACAGTATGGCTGGTGGCATTGTCATGCTGGAGGGTCATGTCAGGATGAACCTGCAGGAAGGGTACCACATGAGGGAGGAGGATGTCTTCCCTGTAACACACAGCGTTGAGATTGCCTGCAATGACAACAAGCTCAGTCCGATGATGCTGTGACACACCGCCCCAGACCATGACGGACCCTCCACCTCCAAATCGATCCCGCTCCATGGTACAAGCCTCGGTGTAACGCTCATTCCTTCGACGATAAACATGAATCCCAACATCACCCCTTGTGAGACAAAACCGCGACTCGTCAGTGAAGAGCACTTTTTGCCAGTCCTGTCTGGTCCAGCGATGGTGGGTTTGTGCCCATAGGCAACGTTTTTGCCGGTGATGTCTAGTGAGGACCTGCCTTACAACAGGCCTACAAGCTCTCAGGTGCATTTTCATTAATTGTTCATGGTTAATTGAACAAGCATGGGAAACAGTGTTTAAACCCTTTACAATGAAGATCAGAAAATGGGACGTTTATTTTTTTGCTGAGTTTAGCTGTGTCTTTCTGACAAACTTCAATGTGTAAATGTCCAACTGGTTGACAGTTTAATGTACTGCTGTCTTCTTATGTATTTTGCACTGGAGACGTGCTCTATGACAGAGACATGATCTATGACAGAGACATGATCTATGACAGAGACATGATCTATGACAGAGACATGCTCTATGACAGAGACATGCTCTATGACAGAGACATGATCTATGACAGAGACATGCTCTATGACACTGCATGTTTGAGCTATAGCTGATACACAAGCCTATTGTAGAGTCTTACAAGAGCCCATGCATTATGTACAGCAATGTAGCAGCCTTTCAAAAGCATGAGCTAGACGTAGATTATCTATTGGTCAATGTTGGAAAACATGAAAAGGAAACCAAAGTAACCTATCAGCTTGAGGTACACTGTGTGGACGGCCTTTCATAAACCAGCTCAGCCAACACTTACCCAAAGTTCAACCATGTGGAAACCATGACTTGAATTCATGCTCATACAATTACAAGGTTACAGCAACAATATACAGTTGAAGTCGGAAGTTTACAAACACCTTAGCCAAATACATTTAAACTCAGTTTTTCATAATTCGTGACATTTAATCGTTGTAAAAATTCTCTCTCTTGGGTCAGTTAGGATCACCAATTTATGTTAAGAATGTGAAATGTCAGAATGATAGCAGAGAGAATGTTTTATTTCAGCTTTTATTTATTTCATCACATTCCCAGTGGGTCAGAAGTTTACATACACTCAATTAGTATTTGGTAGCATTGCCTTTAAATTGTTTAACTTGGGTCAAATGTTTCGGGAAGCCTTCCACAAGCTTCCCACAATAAGTTAGGTGAATGTTGGCCCATTCCTCCTGACAGAGCTGGTGTAACTGAGTCAGGTTTGTAGGCCTCCTTGCTCGCACACGCTTTTTCAGTTCTGCCCACACATTTTCTATAGGATTGAGGTCAGGGCTTTGTGATGACCACTCCAATACCTTGACTTTGTTGTCTGTAAGCCATTTTGCCACAACTTTGGAAGTATGCTTGGGGTCATTGTCCATTTGGAAGACCAAGCTTTAAGTTCCTGACTGATGTTTTGAGATGTTGCTTCAATATATCCACATAATTTTCCTTCCTCATGATGCCATCTATTTTGTGAAGTGCACTAGTCCCTCCTGCAGCAAATCACCCACACAGCATGATGCTGCCACCCCTGTGCTTCACGGTTGGGATGGTGTCCTTCGGCTTGCAAGCAACCCCCTTTTTCCTCCAAACATAACGATGGTCATTATGGCCAAACAGTTCTATTTTTGTTTCAACAGACCAGAGGACATTTCTCCAAAAAGTACGATCTTTGTCCCCATGTGCAGTTGCAAACCGTAGTCTGGCTATTTTATGGCGGTTTTGGAGCAGTGGCTTCTTCCTTGCTGAGCGGCCTTTCAGGTTATGTCGATATAGGACTCGTTTTACTGTGGATATAGATACTTTTGTACCTGTTTCCTCCAGCATCTTCACAAGGTCCTTTGCTGTTGTTCTGGGATTGATTTGCACTTTTCGCACCAAGGTACGTTCATCTCTAGGAGACAGAACACGTCTCCTTCCTGAGCGCTATGACAGCTGCGTGGTCCCATGGTGTTTATAGCCATGGGACTATATACAGCCCCCAGCTGTGCCCTGGACACCATATGTGAATTGATTGCCCCCCATTTATCCTCAGAGTTTGTACTGCTTGGTGACCTAAATTGGGATATGCTTAATACCCCAGCCATCCTACAATCCAAGCTAGATGCCCTCAACCTCACGCAAATTATCAACGAACCTACCAGGTACAACCCTAAATCCGTAAACATGGGTACCCTCATAGATATCATCCTGACTAACATACCCTCTAAATACACCTCAGCTGTCTTCAACCAGGATCTCAGCGATCACTGCCTTATTGCCTGCGTCCGTAACGGGTCCGCGGTCAAACGACCACCCCTCATCACTGTCAAACGCTCCCTAAAACACTTTAGCGAGCATGCCTTCCCTAATTGACCTGGCCCAGGTATCCTGGATGGATATAGATCTCATTCTGTCAGTAGAGGATGCCTGGTTGTTCCTTAAAAGTAATTTCCTCTCAATCTTAAATAAACATGCCCCATTCAAAAATACAGAACTAAGAACCGATATAGCCCCTGGTTCTCCTCAGACTTGACTGCCCTTGACCAGCACAAAAACATCCTGTGGCGTACAGCATTAGCATCAAATAGCCCCCGCGATATGCAACTTTTCAGGGAAGTTAGGAACCAATATACACAAGCAGTCAGGAAAGCAAAGGCTAACTTTTTCAAACAGAAATTTGCATCCTGTAGCACTAACTCCAAAAAGTTTTGGGACACTGTAAAGTCCATGGAGAATAAGAGCACTTCCTCCCAGCTGCCCACTGCACTGAGGCTAGGAAACACTATCACCACCGATAAATCTACAATAATCGAGAATTTCAACAAGCATTTTGCTACAGCTGGCCATGCTTTCCATCTGGCTACCACTAACCCGGCCACCAACTCTGCACCCTCTGCTGCAACTTGCCCATGCCCCCCCCGCTTCTCCTTCACACAAATTCAGACAGCTGATGTTTTGAAAGCGCTGCAAAATCTGGACCCCTACAAATCAGCTGGGCTAGACAATCTGGACCCTTTCTTTCTAAAACTAGCTGCCGAAATTGTCGCAACCCCTATTACTAGTCTGTTCAACCTCTCTTTCATAACGTCTGAGATCCCCAGAGATTGGAAAGCTGCCGCGGTCATCCCCCTCTTCAAAGGGGGGTGACACTCTAGATCCAAACTGCTACAGACCTATATCCATCCTGCCCTGCCTTTCGAAAGTATTTGAAAGCCAAGTTAACAAACAGATCACCGACCATTTCGAATACCACCGTACCTTCTCCGCTATGCAATCCGGTTTCGAGCTGGTCACGGGTGCACTTCAGCCACGCTCAAGGTCATAAACGATATTATAACCGCGATTGATAATAGACAGTACTGTGCAGCCGTCTTCATCGACCTGGCCAAGGCTTTCGACTCTGTCAACCACCGCATTCTTATTGGCAGACTAAATAGCCTTGGTTTCTCAAATGACTGCCTCGCCTGGTTCACCAACTACTTCTCAGATAGAGTTCAGTGTGTCAAATCGGAGGGCCTGTTGTCTGGACCTATGGCAGTCTCTATGGGGGTGCCACATGGTTCAATTCTTGGGCCGACACTTTTCTCCGTGTATATCAATGATGTCGCTCTTGCTGCTGGTGACTCTCAGATCCACCTCTACGCAGACGACACCATTTTGTATACATCTGGCCCTTCATTGGACACTGTGTTAACAAACCTCCAAACGAGCTTCAATGCCATACAACAATCCTTCAGTAGCCTCCAACTGCTCTTAAACACTAGTAAAACTAAATGCATGCTTTTCAATCGAACGCTGCTGGCACCCGCCCACCCGACTAGAATCACCACTCTCGACGGGTCTGACCTAGAGTATGTGGACAACTACAAATACCTAGGTGTCTGGTTAGACTGTAAACTCAACTTCCAGACTCACATAAAGAATCTCCAATCCAAAGTTAAATCTAGAATCGGCTTCCTATTTCGCAACAAAGCCTCCTTCATTCATGCTGCCAAACATGCCCTCGTAAAACTGACTATCCTACCGATCCTTGACTTCGGCGATGTCATTTACAAAATAGCCTCCGACACTCTACTCAGCAAATTGGATGTAGTCTATCACAGTGCCATCCGTTTTGTCTCCAAAGCCCCATACACTACCCACCACTGTGACCTGTACGCTCTTGTTGGCTGGTCCTCACTACATGTTCGTCGTCAAACCCACTGGCTCCAGGCCATCTATAAATCACTGCTAGGCAAATCCCCGCCTTATCTTAGCTCATTGGTCACCATAGCAGCACCCACCCGTAGTCTGCGCTCCAGCAGGTATATCTCACTGGTCATTCCCAAAGCCAACACCTCCTTTGGCCGCCATTCCTTCCAGTTCTCTGCTGCCAATGACTGGAACGAATTGCAAAAATCTCTGAAGCTGGAGACTCTTATCTCCCTCAATAACTTTAAGCATCAGTTGTCAGAGCACCTTACCGATCACTGCACCTGTACACAGCCCATCTGAAATTAGCCCACCCAACTACCTCATCCCTATATTGTTATTTATTTTGCTCTTTTGCACCCCAGTATCTCTATTTGCACATAATCTCTTGCACATCTAGCATTCCAGTGTTAATACTATTGTAATTATTCTGCACTATAGCCTATTTATTGCCTTACCTCCATAACTTGCTACATTTGCACACACTGTATATATATTTTCTGTTGTATTTTTGACTTTATGTTTTTTTACCCCAACTCTGTGTTGTTTTTATTGCACTGCTTTGCTTTATCTTGGCCAGGTCGCAGTTGTAAATGAGAACCTGTTCTCAACTGGTTTACCTGGTTAAATAAAGGTGAAATAAAATAAATAAATAAAAATACTTGTGTACTATTGTTTGTACAGATGAACGTGGTACCTTCAGGCATTTCGAAATTGCTCCCAAGGATGAACCAGGTCTTGGCTGATTTCTTTTGATTTTCCCATGATGTCAAGCAAAGAGGCAATGAGTTTGAATGTAGGCCTTGAAATACATCCACAGGTACACCTCCAATTGACTCAAATGATGTCAATTTGCCTATCTGAAGCTTCTAAAGCCATGACATCATTTTCTGGAATTTTCCAAGCTGTTTAAAGGCACAGTCAACTTAGTGTATGTAAACTACTGACCCACTGGAGTTGTGATACAGTGAATTATAAGTGAAATAATCTGTCTGTAAATTACCTGTCATGCACAAAGTAGATGTCCTAACCGACTTGCCAAAACTATAGTTTGTTAACAAGAAATTTGTGGAGTGGTTGAAAAACAAGTTTTAATGACTCCAACCTAAGTGTATGTAAACTTCCGACTTCAACTGTACATATGGCCTCCTGCAGATTGATTTTGTAGTTGTGTGGCATTGCTGCTGTGTCTTTGAATTGTGTGTGTTTATTAAATACAAAAAGTGCTTTGCTTTGTACATTTGTAACATGGTTGACAAAGCCCTTGGCACTATTTTCCTTCCGTGCTGTTGTGTAACCTGGTGAAGGCTGTCTAATTTCTGAACTCTTCTCCTTGGCTGAAGAGGTTCATCAATATCAGGTGTGATGAGACCTGGGTGTGGCCGCAGAGTGGAAGGAGCACATGAGAGGGAATAGAGCTATTGGTTTTGATTTGAGATCTAAGTTTGACCCAGTTTTTGAAGAATAATTAAAGTTTGATGCCCAGTTTCACTCTGACTTTCTCCTGCCCCTGTCCTGTTGTAAGTATATACTGTACTGTTGATAATGAACATTGGGTGATGTTTGTCCATCTGGTTCAGTAACCTACATGTTGAATGGGCTTTGTCTTTTTTTAACTCTAAAGAAAAGAGTTACCTGGTGGTGGTTTGCTCATTTCCACATTTGCCAGCTCAACCTGGATTTTTAGAACATGTGTATGTGTTAGAGAGAGATCCTAATGCTCCTGTTGAAAGCTGGGGTGGCATAACATGGCAGTGTTACACATTGATAAAATAAATATAGCAAGATGTATTTATTGTAATAAGAACAATGATAATAATGAATTATAATCATGTTGAACGTTGTTATTCACCATATAGTAGCTATTTTGTTAGTACAATCATTAACCCCCCTCACCCTAAACACTACACCATGTTATTTCATGTGAAGGGAATCGCCACACCATAACTATTTATAGTCATTATTTATTGAGAAATAAACCCATAACAGGACATGATTTTCAAACATCCCCTTTCCCCCACAATGGACACGGCAGGGAATCATTTAACAATACAAAAAAATACACAAAATAGAAAATTACTAAACATAACATTTTTGTTAAATGGTCAATTGGAAAGAAACATATCCAGATATTATGTATGCATAAAAGAATGCATAAAATGATTAACCAATAATTCAATCATAAACAATAGCCACATCAATCCTTTGAATTAATTAAAATAAACCATCAACACATGATTAATAAAATAAAATAAAAAGATCTCAATAACTGCAGTAGCTCAAAGAATATGCATCCATTCAATAGCAGACATACTTAGTAAATATCTATGTAATAAAGGACTTTTTGATAAGATATGAAAATTCAGACCAATTAAATAAACCGAAAAATTTGACAACACTCAAAATTGCATATAATATACTGACTACACTGTTTCAATAGAGGCTTGCTATTCCAAAAGTAGAGTATGGCAACATTTCAGAGAAATAGAATGGAAACTTTGGTAAACAGCAACAATTGGACCATGACAAGGTTAAAGTTTGCCCTCTAGCATATTTATTTCCCTCTATCTATATGTGGTGGCTGGACCTGTGTAGGCTACCACCAGAGAACAGGAGTAGCAAGTCAGAAACATACAATCTGGACTATTAATAACATGACTCAGCACCCTTATAGTTCAGCGCATTTGTAGAAACTGAATGGTGTTAAATGTCAACATTTCAACATTAAAATAGTAATTTATATTCACTACATTAATATAAGTAAATTAGAAAAATTTGAAAATGTAATACCCTATTAAAAATTAAAAATTGAATTAAGAAGACAAAAGACATTTAAAAATGAATATGGTTAAGAATTATTGTAAACACTAGGACACATTACTAGCCTGAAGAAATCTGGTGTGTTTGTGATAACATTCCACTCCTTGCCTCTCCTTGGTGCATTTATCAAGAAGGCACACCAGTGAACCACCACAAGAACCTGTTCTTCCTCAGGCGGCTGAAAGAAACTTGGCATAGCCCTTCAGATCCTCACCAGCTTCTACTGTATCACCGCCTGGTATGGCAGCTGCACCGCCCTCCACCACAAGGCTTTAGAGAGGGTGGGAAGACTACACAGTCCATCACTGGGGGCGAGCTCTGAAGCATTAAGACTGCTGAACTGCTTATCAATGACTGTCTACCTGCAATCACTGGCTGTCTATGCACACCACTCCACACATTCCCACCCACACACACTCACGCATATTCATTAATTTACACACTCACACAGTGTATCCTGTGCACGTAACGAATGAACTTCGATTTTGATTGATTCTTGTCATGCCATACAGCCAGACTGTTTGAGTGGAATGTTAGCACAAACACACTGGATTTCTCCAGGTTAACGCAACAGTTTTAACTTTTAATCATCATAGACTTTCTGCTGTCATGTCTCCCAACACTCCAATGCGGATTAGGAGCATAATGACTGTAGGATTCTGACATCCTGCTCCTGAAGAGGGCCCACTTGCTGCCCTTTGTCCAGCAGTCGAGGACCAACCCAAGCCATCCCATTCATCAGTGGGAAGCTGCTGCTGCCATTGGTAGAAGAATGTGATTAGAAATCTTACTGTAAATGTACATACTTCCCATCAAAATGCAGAAGAATACACACTACCGGAGCGCCAAGTCTAGGTCCAAAAGGCTTCTTAACAGCTTCTACCCCCAAGCCATAAAACTCCTGAACAGGTAATCAAATGGCTACCTGGACTACTTGCATTGTGTCCATCCCCCCCATTCACTATGGGAATACACACTGAATACACACATAAGAATACACTCTCTGTCCACAAAACTGCACTGAACTCTGCAACAATACCTTACAATATTGTACAGTCGTGGTCAAAAGTTTTGAGAATGACACAAGTATTGGTCTTCACAAAGTTTGCTGCTTCAGTGTTATGAGATATTTTTGTCAGCTGTTACTATGGTATACTGATGTATAATTACAAGCATTCCATAAGTGTCAAAGGCTTTTATTGACAATTACATTAAGTTTATGCAAAGAGTCAATATTTGCAGTGTTGACCCTTCTTTTTCAAGACCTCTGTAATCCGCCCTGGCATGCTGTCAATTAACTTCTGGGCCACATCCTGACTGATGGCAGCCCATTCTTGCATAATCAATGCTTGGAGTTTGTCAGAATTTGTGGGTTTTTGTTTGTCCAACGCCTCTTGAGGATCGACCACAAGTTCTCAATGGGATTAAGGTCTGGGGAGTTTCCTGGCCATGGACCCACATTTTTGATGTTTTGATCCCAGAGCCACTTAGTTATCACTTTTGCCTTATGGCAAGGTGCTCCATCATGCTGGAAAAGGTATTGGTCGTCACCAAACTGTTCTTGGATGGTTGGGAGAAGTTGCTTTCGGAGGATGTGTTGGTACCATTCTTTATTCATGGCGGTGTCCTTAGGCAAAATTGTGAGTGAGCCCACTCCCTTGGCTGAGAAGCAACCCCACACATGAATGGTCTCAGGATGCTTTACTGTTGGCATGACACAGGACTGATGGTAGTGCTCACCTTGTCTTCTCCGGACAAGGTGTTTTCCGGATGCCCCAAACAATCGGAAAGGGGATTCATCAGAGAAAATGACTTTACCCCAGTCCTCAGCAGTCCAATCCCTGTACCTTTTGCAGAATATCAGTCTGTCCCTAATGTTATTCCTGGAAAGAAGTGGTTTCTTTGCTGCCCTTCTTGACACCAGGCCATCCTCCAAAAGTCTTCGCCTCACTGTGCGTGCAGATGCACTCACACCTGCCTGCTGCCATTCCTGAGCAAGCTCTGCACTGGTGGTGCCCCGATCCCGCAGCTGAATCAACTTTAGGCGACGGTCCTGGAGCTTGCTGGATGTTCTTGGGCGCCCTGATGCCTTCTTCACAACAATTGAACCTCTCTCCTTGAAGTTCTTGATGATCCGATAAATGGTTGATTTAGGTGCAATCTTACTAGCAGCAATATCCTTGCCTGTGAAGCCATTTTGTGCAAAGCAATGATGATGGCACGTGTTTCCTTGCAGGTAACCATGGTTAACAGAGGAAGAACAATGATTTCAAGCACCACCCTCCTTTTAAAGCTTCCAGTCTGTTATTCTAACTCAATCAGCATGACAGAGTGATCTCCAGCCTTGTCCTCGTCAACACTCTCACCTGTGTTAACGAGAGAATCACTGACATGGTCCTTTTCTGGCAGGGCTGAAATGCAGTGGAAATGTTTTTTGGGGATTAAGTTCATTTTCATGGCAAAGAGGGACTTTGCAATTAATTGCAATTCATCTGTTCACTCTTCATGACATTCTGGAGTATATGCAAATTACCATCATCAAAACTGAGGCAGCAGACTTTGTGAAAATTAGTATTTGTGTCATTCTCAAAACTTTTGACCACGACTGTAGTGGGAATGATGAATACTTCATGTATTCTGTCTGTACAAGCCCTAAGTGCGGGACGTCTATTTGAAATATTAGGGTTATTTTGGGGAACTTTGCAAGTTAAGGGGCCGTTCTAATCTCCCTCCATGTTTCAGGTACTCATAGTGGGAGAGCAATAATAATAAAATATACAACATTTATCAGACGCTTTAATCCAAAGGGATTTACAGTCATGCATGCATATATTTTTACGTACGGGTGCTCCTGGGAATCGAACCCACTATCCTGTTGTTGCAAGCACCATGTTCTACCAACTGAGCTACAGGGGACTAGAGGAGTTTGAGCTTACCCAGGTCCTGGACAACACAAGGTTCATGTTTTTGGAGTGCTTTGTAGAAGGCATATTTCACTCTTGGTCCTCCTGCTCGTACAGCCTCAAACATTATTCTCATTTGTTCCTGACTGGTAGAAGCCCTGCGGATTCTTGCACACATTTCATCTTGGATCATATTCTTCGCAAGCAGGTAATCTGATACAGATCGCACCATCGTGACCCTCTGAATGAGATCAGCCATATGATTATCCACAAATTCTTCACCCGAGAGCTGGTTCAGTTCAGCCTCAGCACCTGAGATTCATGTCAGAAAATGCATACACAACTAGGTCATATTATTAGAGCCATAATTAACTAAAACCCTGAAGAAAACGTGTGTTCTACATAACAAGCCACTAAACACAACAAAACATATTTGTCTGAATGTGTTTCTTTTAACAAATAAAATAAAATGTTATTGGTTGAACACACAAATTTAGCAAATGTTATTGAGGGTATAGAGAAATGCTTGTGTTCCTAGCTCCAACAGTGTAATAATATCTAACATATATCTCTACACAACAATACACACATCTAAAAAGTAAAATAATGGAATTAAAATTAGGAAGAGCAATGTCGGAGTCCGGAGTATAAATATATACAGTATATACAGGACTGAGCACTTGATGCTTTATTTCTAAAATAAAAGTTAACAAAACAATGATTGATTCCTTTGCGTGACACTCAAACACATTCCATATCAGAGGTTTAGCCATAGACAATGAAAGAGAAAACCAAACCATACCTGGATTAGGGTTGATCGGATTGATTTGAGGTGGTTCGAAATCTGAAGAAAATTGAATCAGATTGATTTTATCATGTGTGTTGAATACAGTTTAAATAAGTAGGTTGTGAGGGGTGTACAGGTTAATAGCAAACTGGCATTTGATCTAACCTGTTGGAACCAGACACTCCCACACTTTTTGGTCATTTCGTCCTCTGTCTAAAAGACTCAGTCTGATGTTCTCTGCACCCAACATGCAGTCCAAAAACACCTGAAATGTGGGGTGGAAGTTTGGGCTATAGTCATAGTCAAACTGCCCACTCTGAAACACAAAATGAAAAAGAACATTAGCCAAATACAGACAGCAACAGAGAGCTAGAAATACTGTAGCTGGCCATAAAGCACATACAACCTTTTTTTCCTGTGGGAACATCATGGTGTCAGGTATACGCACATAAAAACCAAACATCATACCCAACACCACAAACCAGTAATAGCACATTACAAAGGAATACAGTGGGGAAAAAAAGTATTTAGTCAGCCACCAATTGTGCAAGTTCTCCCACTTAAAAAGATGAGAGAGGCCTGTAATTTTCATCATAGGTACACGTCAACTATGACAGACAAAATGAGAAAACATTTCCAGAAAATCACATTGTAGGATTTTTTATGAATTTATTTGCAAATTATGGTGGAAAATAAGTATTTTGCCAATAACAAATGTTTCTCAATACTTTGTTATATACCCTTTGTTGGCAATGACACAGGTCAAACGTTTTCTGTAAGTCTTCACAAGGTTTTCACACACTGTTGCTGGTATTTTGGCCCGTTCCTCCATGCAGATCTCCTCTAGAGCAGTGATGTTTTGGGGCTGTCGCTGGGCAACACGGACTTTCAACTCTATGGGGTTGAGATCTGGAGACTGGCTAGGCCACTCCAGGACCTTGAAATGCTTCTTACGAAGCCACTCCTTCGTTGCCCGGGCGGTGTGTTTGGGATCATTGTCATGCTGAAAGACCCAGCCACGTTTAATCTTCAATGCCCTTGCTGATGGAAGGAGGTTTTCACTCAAAATCTCACGATACATGGCCCCATTCATTCTTTCCATTACACGGATCAGTCGTCCTGGTCCCTTTGCAGAAAAACAGACCCAAAGCATGATGTTTCCACCCCCATGCTTCACAGTAGGTATGGTGTTCTTTGGATGCAACTCAGCATTCTTTGTCCTCCAAACACAACGAGTTGAGTTTTTACCAAAAAGTTCTATTTTGGTTTCATCTGACCATATGACATTCTCCCAATCCTCTTCTGGATCATCCAAATGCACTCTAGCAAACTTCAGACGGGCCTGGACATGTACTGGCTTAAGCAGGGGGACACGTCTGGCACTGCAGGATTTGAGTCCCTGGCGGCGTAGTGTGTTACTGATGGTAGGCTTTGTTACTTTGGTCCCAGCTCTCTGCAGGTCATTCACTAGGTCCCCCCGTGTGGTTCTGGGATTTTTGCTCACCGTTCTTGTGATCATTTTGACCCCACGGGGTGAGATCTTGCTTGGAGTCCCAGATCGAGGGAGATTATCAGTGGTCTTGTATGTCTTCCATTTCCTAATAATTGCTCCCACAGTTGATTTCTTCAAACCAAGCTGCTTACCTATTGCAGATTCAGTCTTCCCAGCCTGGTGCAGGTCTACAATTTTGTTTCTGGTGTCCTTTGACAGCTCTTTGGTCTTGGCCATAGTGGAGTTTGGAGTGTGACTGTTTGAGGTTGTGGACAGGGGTCTTTTATACTGATAACAAGTTCAAACAGGTGCCATTAATACAGGTAACGAGTGAAGGACAGAGGAGCCTCTTAAAGAAGAAGTTACAGGTCTGTGAGAGCCAGAAATATTGCTTGTTTGTAGGTGACCAAATACTTATTTTCCACCATAATTTGCAAATAAATTCATTAAAAATCCTACAATGTGATTTTCTGGAAAATAAATTCTCAATTTGTCTGTCATAGTTGACGTGTACCTATGATGAAAATTACAGGCCTCTCTCGTCTTTTTAAGTGGGAGAACTTGCACAATTGCCGCATGTCCAGGCCCGTTTGAAGTTTGCCAATGACCATCTGGATGATCCAGAGGAGGAATGGGAGAAGGTCATGTGGTCTGATGAGACAAAAATAGAGCTTTTTGGTCTAAACTCCACTCGCTGTGTTTGGAGGAAGAAGAAGGATGAGTACAACCCCAAGAACACCATCCCAACCGTGAAGCATGGAGGTGGAAACATCATTCTTTGGGGATGCTTTTCTGCAAAGGAGACAGGACGACTGCACCGTATTGAGGGGAGGATGGATGGGGCCATGTATCGCGAGATCTTTGCCAACAACCTTCCCTCAGTAAGAGCATTGAAGATGGGTCGTGGCTGGGTCTTCCAGCATGAAAACGACCCGAAACACACAGCCAGGGAAACTAAGGAGTGGCTCCGTAAGAAGCATCTCAAGGTCCTGGAGTGGCCTAGTCAGTCTCCAGACCTGAACCCAATAGAAAATCTTTGGAGGGAGCTGAAAGTCCGTATTGCCCAGCAACAGCCCTGAAACCTGAAGGATCTGGAGAAGGTCTGTATGGAGGAGTGGGACAAAATCCCTGCAGCAGTGTGTGCAAACCTGGTCAAGACCTACTGGAAACGTATGATCTCTGTAATTGCAAACAAAGGTTTCTGTACCAAATATTAAGTTCTGCTTTTCGGATGTATCAAATACTTATGCCATGCAATAAAATGCAAATTAATTACTTTAAAATCATACAATGTGATTTTCTGGATTTTTTTGATTCCGTCTCTCACAGTTGAAGTGTACCTATGATAAAAATTACAGACCTCTACATGCTTTGTAAGTAGGAAAACCTGCAAAATCGGCAGTGTATCAAATACTTGTTCTCCCCACTGTATATAGGACTGTATGGTTGTATGTGATGGCCATGCTTACTTTTGGCTGTATCCTAGAATTTGCCACCAGCTCACAGCAGAGACCATATTTTCCTCTAGGAGTCAATGTGCAGTTGGAGCTGGTTTGAATGAAAGTACTCCCTCTCTGTTGACGTTCCACCTTTGAAGAATATAGGTGCATTACTTCACGGCAAACTGATCAAATACGTTCATACTAACAGTTCTGAGAGAAATCAAGTAACGGTAATGAGCCATTTTACCACCATTTATCCAGCTATAGCAATAGCTACAGTGCCTTCAGAAAGTATTCATACCCCATAATTTATTCCACATTTTGTTGTGTTAAATCCTGAATTCATAACGGATTAAAATCATTTTTTTCTCACCCATCTACACACAAAACCCCATAATGGCAGAGTGAAAATGTTTTTAGAAATGTTTGCAAATTTATTCACAACCCTGAGACCGAGGGTCTCATTTCCAGTTGAGCCCTGTGTACACAATACACAGCATGATACAATATACACATTTAAACTACACATCCATAAATACATGTTAAAATGCACCAGAAAAGCAAAAACACAATCACAAACAACAGTTGCATTTCTCAGCTACTAAGTCCTCAATCAACACTAAACTGCCTGAGTGGCACCAGAACATCACATTTGAATGAGATCTGTAGATTGTTCCAGCAGTGGGGCGCATTAAAACTAAAAGCGGATTTACCTAATTAGGTGGAGACCCGAGGAACCTTAAGAGTTAACCAACCCTGTGAAAGGTTTGGTAGCTCATGTTTTTATACTTCAGCAATGAAATTAAGTGAGTCAGAAGTTTGTGTAGTATAGATTTGTAAACAAAGAGGGAGTAATGAAGTGACATATGGGACATTAATGAGGACCAACCTTTTGATACAGGACACAGTGATGCGTATTAAAACTGTCACCTGTGATAAAGCAAAGGGCAGTGGTGTAAAGTACTAACTTAAGTCGTTTCTTTTGGTATCTGTACTTTACTTTACTATTTATATTTTTGTCAACTTTTACTTTTACTCCACTACATTCCAAAATAAAATAATGTACTTTTTACTCCTTACATTTTCCCCGACACCCAAAAGTACTCATTACATGTTGAATGCTTAGCAGGACAGGAAAATTGTCTAATTCACGCACTTATCAAGAGAACATCCCTGGTCTGGCGGATTCACTAAACACAAATACTTCGTTTGTAAATTATGTCTGAGTGTTGGGAAGTGTCCCCCTAGCTATCCGTAAATTATAAGAAAAACAAGAAGATGGTGCCGTCTGGCTTGCTTAATATAAGGAATTTGAAATGATTTATACTTTTACTTTTACTTTTGATACTTACGTATATTTTAGCGATTACATTTACTTTTGATACTTAGGTATATTTTAAACCAAATACTTTTTGACTTTTACTTAATTAGTATTTTATTTTACTGGGTGACTTTCACTTTTACTTGAGTAATTTGTGTATTTTAAACGTCAATTTATTGTCAGTCTAAAAGCCCTGATATTTATAGGCTGGAACCTGCTCGATGCATAAATATGTAAGTAATCTGAAATATTTATATGATAATTAGAAAACAGCATACATTTAGTTTTTCCAGCATTATGTACCAATTTCAAATTGACAAGGACTTTCTGCAAGACAACAAAATCAGATTGCAGCTACAACATAGCCTGTTAAGCCATGGGGCAATATCGTACATAACAGTGTCATCTGCGTACAGGTTTTTGCTGATAGACCAATATTTTTTATAAAAGTAGAAAAGAGGACAGGTCCCAAAATCGACCCCTGTCAGACACCTTTAGTAATATTGAGGTAACTTGACTTAACACCATCAGAAAGCACAAATTGTGTCCTGTCTGACAGATAGTTCCCAAACCACTTGCAAGACGCCTGGTCAAGGCGCATTTCAGACAACCTTTGAATGAGTAGGGAGTGGTCGACGGTATCAAAAGCCTTGGATAGATCTATAAATATCTCAGCACAGTGATTCCTATGATCTAAGCAATTTAATATATAATTGAAGCGTATCTGCTGATAGAGCGATATGTCTAAAACCAGACTGGTACACATTAAGAATACAATTTGAAGTTCTTAGCTGAGAGTTTGCCAGTGATTCTAATATTTTTGCAAGGCAAGATAGTTTAGAGATTGGGCGGTAGTTATCCATGGCAGAAGGATCCACACCTTTGTAAAGAGGGAGGACATGCGCCACCTTCCGGATCTTAGGGATAGCACCAGAAGCAATTGTTAAATTAAAATGGTGGGTCAAAGGTTCTACAATGAGGGGAGCAAAAAGCTGCAGTAGAAAGGGATCAAGTGAATCAGATCCAATCTATATTTTTTACATATATTTTTTTTTTGCAGGGCACTTAATACATCATTGGCATAAAATCATTAAAATGAAAAAATAAAGAGTGAGTGCCTGGAAGTGCATCATTCTCTACTATTTGCTGAGAGGTGAATAAAGGCCTCCCTCTAGTGGAGCTTGAGGTATTTTCAGAAACCATTTCTTCAAAAAGATGGCTAGCTGAGGCAAAATGGTTATTAAAAGCCCCACAAATGTCATTTTTGTCTGTTATGGGACTAGAGGCTGTCATAACCAGAGGCTGTCATAACCTGCTAGGGCAATGGGGGGGGTTGAGTTTTTTTTCTCAAAGATTTGTCCACTTTCCAGAATTATGCTGGATTTCCACCACTCTCAGACACACAATTCAAGAAGTATATTGACTTTGCTTTTCTAACTAGAGCAAGACATCTATTTCTCAAATGTCTGAAGGACTGCCAGTCACAGGAAGAATCAGTCAATCTAGCCTTAGCCCAAGCCCAAGCTAAATTTCTTTCATTAAATATTTTAGACGATAGAGGACACACCCTCCCAATCACACAATCCCAGGTCATACAGGAAATGTTGTTCATTGAAAGTTAAAATTGTTATCTTTGTAATAATGCGTGGACATAATCTAGGTAGCTTAGTATCTCTAATGCAGGCAATGGGACAATGGTCACTGAGCTCGTTAGCAAAGATTCCATTGGCTGTATACTTATGAGGGGCGTTTGTCAGAATTATATAAAAAATAGTAGATTTTTCAGGGTGTTTTAAGTTGGGGCAGGTTGATTTAGCTATCATTGGAGTTACATTTAACCCAGTACAAATATATTTGTCTGATACTGGCATCAACCAATCCAGGTTAAAAATCACCCAATATTAATAATTAGTATAATTAGTATAGTATAGTTAGACAGCAAGTTAGACAGCAAGTCAGATAATTTGCTAAGAGCAATTAGGAGGGCAGAGGGAGGGCGATAAACGCCAGCTAACGTTAGTTGGGGATTATTACCAAGGCATACAAATTGCTTAAGGACAGAGGTGGTGATACAAATGGTAACATTCAAGTTGTTCTTTATGAATATGGCAACAGCCCCAACTCTGCTAGATCTGTCAGATCTATAAACATTATATCCATTTAGAGACATGTCAGAGTCTGGCACATACTTTTTTTTACCAAGTCTCAATAATTATCACAATTTCAGATTTAGTTTGAGAAGCCATAATTTCAATAAGATCAATTTTCGAAATCAAACTTCTGACATTTCAATACATGTTAGAATCACCTTTGGCAGTGATTACAGCTGTGAATCTTTCTGGGTAACTCTCTACGAGCTTTGCACACCTGGATTGTACAATATTTGCACATTATTCTTTAGAGAATTATTCAAGCTCTTTCAAGTTGGTTGTTGATCATTTTCAAGTCTTGCGATAGATTTTCAAGCCGATTTAAGTAAAAACTGTAACTAGGCCACTCAGGAACATTCAATGTTGTCTTGGTAAGCAACTCCAGTGTGTATTTGGCCTTGCGTTTAAGGTTATTGTCCTGCTGAAAGGTGAATTTGTCTCCCAGTGTCTATTGGAAAGCTGCCTGAACCAGGTTTTCCTCTAGGATTTTGCCTGTGCTTAGCTCTATTCCATTTCTTTTCATCCTAAAAAACTCCACGGTCCTTGACGATAATAAGCATATTCATAACATGATGCAGCCACCCCCATGCTTGAAGAGTGGTACTCAGTGATGTGTTGTGTTGGATTTGCCCCAAACATAACGCTTTTACTTTAATGCCGTATTGAAAACAGGATACATGTTTTGGAATATTTGTATTCTGTACAGACTTCCTTCTTTTCACTCTGTCATTTAGGTTAGTATTATGAAGTAACCTCAGTTTTATCCTATCACAGCCTCTTCATACACCATCCAAATTGTAATTAAGAACTTCACCACGCTCAAATGAAGATTCAATGTATGCTTTTTTTATGGTTACCCATATACTAATAGGTGCCCTTCTTTGCGAGACATTGTAAAACCTCCCTGATCTTTGTGGTTGAATCTGTTTGAAATTCACTACTCAACTGAGGAACCTTAAAAATAATACAGTTTGTGTGGGGTACAGAGATGAGGTAGTCATAAAAAAATAATGTTAAACACTATTATTGCATACAGAGTGAGTCCATGCCACTTATGTGACTTGTTATGCACATGTTTACTCCTGAACTTGTTTAGGCTTGCCATAACAAAGGGGTTGAATAGTTATTGACTCAGGTATCCTAGTGGGCCAATAACTGAAAGGTCGCTGGTTCAAATCTCTGAGCCACCGACTGGGTGAACAATCTGCCGAAGTGCCCTTGAGCAAAGCACTTAACCCTATATGTCGCTCTGGATAAGAGCGTCTGGTAAATGTAAAATACATTTCAGCTTAGATGTTGTATAAATTAGTAACAATTTCGAAAAACATATTTCCACTTTGACATTATGGGGTATTGTGTGTAGGCCAGTGACACAAAATCTCAATTTAATGAATTTAAAATTTAGGCTGTGAGACAACAAAACTTGGAAAAAGGCATGGGGTGTGAATACTTTCTGAAGCCACTGTAGGTTTACATTCTCAGTGTACCAAACAGCTCTTGCAGTGTACATAATGATTTCCTTGATACTGTAAATATTACCTCACAAAGTGGTACATTGTTGGGCAACAAAAAAACATTCAGTATGCACTTCTGAGGTCTGTTCCCTTGTGGTTGGAGGAACAGCAGCACCTGGCTTTGGACCGGGTGGAAGGAGAAACTATTTCTAATGAGGCCAAAGAGGGAGAGGTGTGTGATGTTTACAATCACATGTGTAGCAGTTGTCTTGAATGGATGAAAAATCTCCATGTTGCCATCAATAATATGGGCCACAGACAAAATGTCATTCTCCCCTGCAGAATAAGAACAATGCTTTAATTGACTGTAAGTCTCACCAAATTATGTATTATTATTGAATGTATTATTCAGTGGTAGTATCATGTCATACCCCTTTTATTATTGTATTATTAGAAATTATGCATCACTTACCATCACACATACAGTGATGCATCACTTATCATCACACATACAGTGACGCATCACTTACCATCACACATACAGTGATCCATCACTTACCATCACACATACAGTGTGGGAGATGCAGTTGGCGGACAGACTGTTCAGGGCAGTCAATGCTGAATAGGGGTCCTGCTGGTATCCTGGAGCCCAGCAGGCTCCTGTCCCATTGAGTCATCATGGAAACCACATCTCCCTTCCCTTCCATCAGAAACACCAGTCCAGTAGAACTGCATGTCCAAATACCTGCCTTGGGGCATTGGAGCCTGCAAGGCAGACAAAGGGCAAAGGTGACAGTTGTAAACTCCTTTTTTAAATCAAAAGAGTCAAACACTCTTGACGTAATGTCTTTGTAGATTCTGTGTGGAATTGATTAGTGGTAATCATGACCACAGGAAAAGGCCATGATAAAGTAGTGGAAGTTTCAGTGATCAATAGTTACCGATATGTAGGCTTGCAATCCATCAGTTTCTCATAGCACATCTTCATCTTGTTATACTCCACAGTGACATCATCTGCATAAGAAAAATAATTCAGGACAAGCATCAGCTTTTAAAGGGGAAGTTCAGGATTTTACAACTTGATGTTATATGGTGGCCAAATCACCTGAAATCAACTCAAAATCAACTCTGTATTTGGTTTGATGTTACTTAAAGGTGTATTGGTCATTTAAGAAAACAAAACATGCTCAAATTTCTCCATCACTTCTGTTGATTGTTAGCCTGTGGAGGCTAAAGTTAGCTGATGTTTGTTGAGGCTGATTCAAGTAATCTTCAACATATATTTTTGAGTTCAAAATATCTCTAACGGTCACCCCCAGCGGGAGTTTTTTTATGCGCGTGATATCAGAATGCACTCACTGTTCCAAAATGTGATTTTATGCAACAGGACACTTAACCCGCGCTGCCCTCAAACCAAGGCATGCTGCCTGCTAATTATCTATAGGCTATGTTTCAACTTGTCAATTTCAAATTATTTGAAAGTTTTATTTTCTAACAGTTTGAATTGAGGTGTGTTCCGGCTACTCATTAATTCACATAAGAAGTCGCCCATTTCACTGTTGCGGACAATTTATGTTTGAGGCTTAACTGAGCCCGACAAACTTCTCTCTTCGACGAGAGGCCAAGCACTTTCCCAGTGTTTCCCCAGATCAAGTATGCAGACATTTGTGCATCTCTAGTCAGAACAGGTCTTGCACAAACCTTTCCCACCTGGCACATTTTCTGGCTGGCGCTCGCATTGGCTTCATTGTTGTTTTCCTTACAGATACTTTGGACATGTGTTCCTATCAAAGTAATTGCCTTACTTTCCTTATATCATGTTGTCGTTTCTACTGTAGTATAATGTATGTATGCATGGAGCATAATGTATTTACTGTTTTATTCACATTTTCAAGTAATGATAACAAATCATGCATTTTGATTCTTGCATAGATTGTAATGGACACATATGTGTGTAAAATAATTTTTTGAAGGTTGTACTGATTATGCTAATGATAAGTTATTTGCCAGTTGTGTGGCTCCATGTTTGTTGACATCATACAATATATTCTTGTGTCACGTAAGCGTCCGTCACACCAAAGATGTTATAACAAAACGAGGTTAAGGGATGGTTCACTCGACTGAGTTATGGTGCTTTCAAGACAACTCGGAACTCTGAATAATACAAGGTCAACTCATGATGTCAGTGATCTTACAGGTCGGAAAGTAAGAGGTCTAGAAAGAGGCCAGAGTTCCCGAGTTGGATTTCCGAGTTAGATGACCGTTGGAAACTATTTTTCCCAGTCAGAGCTAGTTTTTTTCAGAGTTCCCAGTTGTCTTGAATGCACTGAAGTCGGAACTCAGAGATTTCCGAGTTCTAAGTTGCCAGTTGTTTTGATCGTGGCATCAGATTGTAACTATGGTACCTCAGGGTTGCCAGCTCAGACCCCCTTTCCAGGGTTTTATTTGTATTTATCTTATAGACTTCTCCTGTGTTTGCCCCTCATTTATTGATAAATCCCCCGTCATAGTAATAATTCCTGCATCATATCCCCCCACGATACCTTCCCCCATTTCTACCCCCCATGGACTTGAAAACCCCCTTCAAATTAAATGAACCCCCTCACAAACCTCCCTAAAATGGTTTCATCCCTGTTTAGCTTTCGCGCTACGGTTAGGCTTTTATTTGGGGTGATGATCTTTGAGGTGATAACATTTTACTTGCTTTGTGATTTCTAAAAACTGTAAATGACTTGTCAAGTCATGTGCTCCGGTTCTTGTATACACTGTAACAAGTACATCAAATATTTGTAATATGCTGAAAAGTGGCCAAACTAAGTTAATATTTTCAGCCATCTTTGACTTTGACTTTGTTTATTTGAGTTTTAGTGAATGGCATCCTGGGATAGGGAGTTTTCGCTTGTCAAACAAACAAACATGGCTGCCATCATAAATAATTTAGCTGCTGTTAGCTTAACTGATTTCTAATTTCTCCCTTGTGCTCAGCAAAGATGTGATACATTGTAAACAAATCTAGCTGTTAGGTCACTAACTTATGCTTTGTTTTTTTGTCAGTGCAACCTGTTATTTAGACTGGTTTATGGAATATGTTTGGCTGTGGATGTGTTCCGTGTGATGCTTAGATGATGAAGTTCATATTTATCTTTTACAATAAAAGGTGAAATTGAGGAATAAAGTTGTGAAGACCTTTATTTCCCATCAGTTCAAAACATAGTTTACATGCTTTTCAGACAACAATGCTGTTTAGATGTGTTTGTTTTATCATACGTTTTGTTGCTACTGTTCCAATCACATATCTGCGATGGTACGCTGCAGGGACCACTCATCAATGATCATAAATATGTGATCGTATGTGTCAAAGTGTTATTAAGTATCTGTCAAGTGAATATCTCACTTTTAAAAGTCAATATTCTGTTAACTCATACCCAAATAATGTTGTTGGCTCATCCCAGACTCATATTTGGGACAAAGCATAAAGCAGAGAAAAACTGAAAAACACTTAAACCCCCCCACCTCAAACTTAAAAAATGCTTGCTCTTTCTTCATAGAGGATGAGGTCATCCTCAGACATCATCCTGTATGAGGAAATAGCAAGCATTTTTAACAACATATTATAGGATGAGTAGGCCAATCAGGGGTCTACTCACATTAATATTTTGAATGACCAGTATACGCCCACACCATTCTGTTATTGGGATACACCCATACCATTCCAAAACAGAAAATCTGCTTTTAACATACTTTTTCATTTATTTTTTAAGTAAAACATATTTCACTCCTTTTGTAATTAATTATAGGTCATGTTTCATAGAAATCTGGAAAAACTGGACTGTTACTTTAAAACTATCAAATGGATGTCATGGATTGTCAGTCCTTGCATTAAGAATGCTCTCTACAAATTTGATATGGGTTACATTTCCCCAGCCCCATCCTTCAACTGTACACCAAAACAAGTGGCATGGCTAAAGTTTTGCTGAAAAACAAATTATGCATCTTCTTTCAAATATTGTGGTTCTGAAATGTAAGTAGGGTTCACACATGTACTTATGACACAAGCTAAATGCAGCTCAAGATAAAGTGGACATGGTTTCCAGACTTGTTCTGATGAGTACTTGACTTTAACTATATTGGAATAGGTAAAGCATTTGGTCTGTTTCATTTACCTGGGAGGAACGAGCTGTTGGGGGTCTTGAGTGAGAGATCCATTGATTCTTGTAGTTTGCACTTCAGCTGCATCACGATGTGTTCCTAATGTAGGACAGAAAATATTATTTAGTCCACTCTCATACTAAGGGATGATTGTACTTTACCACAACCAAGTCTAAATGCTGTGCACCAGGTGTTCATAAACTAGCTACTTCTTGAGTGCATTTTGGCCGCAAATATTTGAATTCAGCAAGTGCGATCATAACTGCTATGGTGACATGTGGAAACATGTAGATCCCAAGAGGAGTACTAAACTTAACCCATCAGAAAATGCACCCATAACCTGCTTTTTAAATGCACTTTTGGGACAAAACCCTATGTACGTACTGTTTTATCCAAGCAATATCAAAGCTCCTTTGAAAAATGTAGATGTGGAGTGGCCCCTCTCTCTAGTGAGACTGGTCGATACAAAACACTCCCCTAGATAAACGTGTATGTGTACTTTTGGCAACAATGGTTCCATTGAAACCTAACGCCATGCCTTGGTTTACTGTGGGTTATTAAACTAAATTAGGGATAATCTTTTTTGTCAACTGTCCAACCAAAATGAACATTTTAACAGCCTTAATGAAAATAATAAATGATGTGAAATTTTATCAGGTAACAATAATGTAAATGCCTGACCCAAAGTCTGACATCCTATCATCCAACGAATACGTTTATTTTTAAGTGCCTAATTGTCCTTTTATTGACCTTTTTTTTTATACATACATGTGTATAGATGGTGTAATTCATTATAGAGGATGCCTGTACCATGTTTGACTATGATTGTTTTTAGTGTCTCAACTCAATTTGAGGGGTCCACAATGTGATAAAAAAATCTGTATTTTGTATCATTGTATCATCGTGGAGTGACACTTTAATACATGTTTCTAACAATACTGTACAATGTCAGCTAACTTACTGCATTTCAACACATTTTGCCATGTTGCAGAGAGAAAAATGTGTAGTTTTATAATGCTATTTTACATTTTGTCATGAGGCTAAGAGAAAATTTAGCAGTTTTAAAGCCAATTACCTGCAATTCTACATTTTTTGCCATGGGACAGAGGAAAAAAATTGTTGTTTTATAGCTTAGCTCATGCTCGTCCACATTTTGCCATGACGATTAGATTTTTTTTCTAACAGTTTTAAAGCAAATTTCCTGCTATTGTACACATTTTGCCATGAATCTGAGAGACAATGTTGCAGTTCTAAAGGAAATTTCCTGCTATTGTACACATTTTGCCATGAATCTGAGAGAACACTTTGCAGTTTTAAAGCAAATTTCCAAAAATTCTACACATTTTGCTATCATATGCTATCCGGCCCCGAATGTGCCAAACCTTCAGGTTGATTAAACAACCCAGCATATCTTCCTTGGCCTTCTGGAAAATGTTGTTATTCTTCATGTGATGATGTAGCTCATCTTTCATCCTTTTCAGAGCATCTTTTCCTGTATGCTCTGATGCCCCTAAAACACAGTCATCATATTGTTTCCATAAGCATTGTATGACTTCATCTGCTATTAATATATTTTAAATATTTTAGAAAACTTGTTACTTCCCAAATATCATTATAATTTCCATGACTAGGCCACAATACTGTATTGCACCGGTGCATCAATCTATGTAACATAATTAAAAAATCCTCATCAAAATCTGTTAGTTTAAGCTAGAGATATCCGTTTTTTTGCATGGGCTTATGAATGTGTTTCTATGGGCTATAGTAGTAGTATGTGCCAAATTCATTCCTTTATCAAATGTATTTTTTAAATTAAATTAAACTTAAAAATATATATATACCCCCAACAAGGTCAATTTCAAGGCTTACTTATGTAGCATCGATGCATGGTGTCCTTTACTGACTCGGTTAGAGTGGAGTAGATTTTTTTCTTTTTCTCACGGATGTCACAGATTAGTTTTGCCTTCAACACAGTTTCCTTTCAGATAGAAAAACATGTTAAAAAAGACACTCATTTAAGTTGAAGGGATAGTTCACCTAAATTACAAGTGGTTTACAGTCTATGGATTTGTTTATATGGCTACTTTCTCCAAAAGCTAACTTTTTGCCTTAAAAAAAGTGTTTTTGTATTGTCTTCAGAAATTATTCACACCCCTTTACCTTTTCCACATTATTTTGTGTTACAGACTGATTTAAAAATTATTAAGATGAGATTTTGTGTCACTGAGCAAGTCAGTTAAGGACAAATTCTTATTTACAATGACGGCCTACACCGGCCGAACCCGGACGTCGCTGGGCCAATTGTGCGCCACAATTGTGCGTGATACAGCCTGGAATCGAACCAGGGGGTCTGTAGTGACGCCTCAAGCACTGAGATGCAGTGCCTTGCGGTTTAATTACTGATTGTTTTGTCACATAAACTGGAGTTAGGCGAACTATTAGAATTTTTACAACCAGGAAATAGCGAAGGGATTTCTGAATATTGCATGTTTAGTAAAAAATGAAAAGCTGAAATGTCTTGAGTCAATAAGTATTCAAAAACTTTGTTATGGAAAGCCTACATAAGTTCAGGAGTAAAAATCACATAGGTTGCATGGACTCATTCAATAAAATAATAATAGTGGTTAACATGATATTTGAATGACTACCTCATCTCTGTACCCCACATATACAATTATCTGTAAGGTCCTTCAATCAAACAGATTGAACCACAAAGACCAGGGAGTATTTTCAATGCCTTGCAAGGAAGGTTCTATTGGTACATGTGTAAAAAAAACTAAAAACATATGAGTATTGTGAGGTTATTAATTACAACGTGGATGGTGTATCAATACCCCCAGTCACTACAAAGATAAAGGTGTCCTTCCTAACTCAGTTGCCGGAGAGGAAGAAAACTGCTTGTGGATTTCACCATGAGGCCAATGGTGATTTTAAAACATTTAGTGGTTGTTAATGGTTCTGATATGAGAAAACTAAGGATGGATCAACCACATTGTAGTTACTCCACAATACTAACCTAAATGAAAGAGTGAAAAAAAGGAAGCCTGGACAGAATAAAAAATTATCCAAAACATGCATCCTGTTTGCAACAAGGCACTAACATTATACTGCAAAAAAATGTGGCAAAGAAATGAAAATGTTATCCTGAATAAAAGCGTTATGTTTGAGGCAAATCCAACGCAACACATCACTTAGTTCCCGAGTGGCGCAGTGGTCTAAGGCACTGCATCGCAGTGCTAGCTGTGCCACTAGAGATCCTGGTTTGAATCCAGGCTCTGTCGTAGCCGGCCGCGACCAGGAGACCCATGGGACGGCGCACAATTGGCCCAGGGTAGGGGAGGGAATGGCCGGCAGGGATGTAGCTCAGTTGGTAGAGCATGGCATTTGCAACGCCAGGGTTGTGGGTTCGATTCCCACGGGGGGCCAGTATAAAAAAATATATATATGCACTCACTAACTGTAAGTCGCTCTTGATAAGAGCGTCTACTAAAATGTAAAAATGAGTACCACTCTTCATATTTTCAAACATGGTGGTGGCTGCATCATGCTGTGGGGATGTTTTTCATCGGCAGGGACTGGGAAACTGGTCAGAATTTAAGGAATGATGGATGGCGCTAAATACAGGGACATTCTTGAAGGAAACCTGTTTCAGTCTTCCAGAGATTTGAGACTGGGACGGAGGTTCACCTTCCAGCAGGACATTGACCCTAAGCATTCTGCTAAAGCAACACTTGAGTGGTTTAAGGGGAAACATTTAAATGTCTTGGAATGGCCTAGTCAAAGCCCAGACCTCAATCCAATTGAGAATCTGTAGTATGACTTAAAGATTGCTGTACAGCAGGGGAACCCATCCAATTTGAAGGAGCTGGAGCAGTTACAGTGGGAAAAAAAAGTATTTAGTCAGCCACCAATTGTGCAAGTTCTCCCACTTAAAAAGATGAGAGAGGCCTGTAATTTTCATCATAGGTACACGTCAACTATGACAGACAAATTGAGATTTTTTTTTCCAGAAAATCACATTGTAGGGTTTTTAATGATTTTATTTGCAAATTATGGTGGAAAATAAGTATTTGGTCCCCTACAAACAAGCAAGATTTCTGGCTCTCACAGACCTGTAACTTCTTCTTTAAGAGGCTCCTCTGTCCTCCACTCGTTACCTGTATTAATGGCACCTGTTTGAACTTGTTATCAGTGTAAAAGACACCTGTCCACAACTTCAAACAGTCACACTCCAAACTCCACTATGGCCAAGACCAAAGAGCTGTCAAAGGACACCAGAAACAAAATTGTAGACCTGCACCAGGCTGGAAGACTGCATCTGCAATAGGTAAGCAGCTTGGTTTGAAGAAATCAACTGTGGGAGCAATTATTAGGAAATGGAAGACATACAAGACCACTGATAATCTCCCTCGATCTGGGGCTCCATGCAAGATCTCACCCCGTGGGGTCAAAATGATCACAAGAACGGTGAGCAAAAATCCCAGAACCACACGGGGGGACCTAGTGAATGACCTGCAGAGAGCTGGGACCAAAGTAACAAAGCCTACCATCAGTAACACACTACGCCGCCAGGGACTAAAATCCTGCAGTGCCAGACGTGTCCCCCTGCTTAAGCCAGTACATGTCCAGGCCCGTCTGAAGTTTGCTAGAGTGCATTTGGATGATCCAGAAGAGGATTGGGAGAATGTCATATGGTCAGATGAAACCAAAATAGAACTTTTTGGTAAAAACTCAACTCGTCGTGTTTGGAGGACAAAGAATGCTGAGTTGCATCCAAAGAACACCATACCTACTGTGAAGCATGGGGGTGGAAACATCATGCTTTGGGGCTGTTTTTTCTGCAAAGGGACCAGGACGACTGATCCGTGTAAAGGAAAGAATGAATGGGGCCATGTATCGTGAGATTTTGAGTGAAAACCTCCTTCCATCAGCAAGGGCATTGAAGATGAAACGTGGCTGGGTCTTTCAGCATGACAATGATCCCAAACACACCGCCCGGGCAACGAAGGAGTGGCTTCGTAAGAAGAATTTCAAGGTCCTGGAGTGGCCTAGCCAGTCTCCAGATCTCAACCCCATAGAAAATCTTTGGAGGGAGTTGAAAGTCTGTGTTGCCCAGCGACAGCCCCAAAACATCACTGCTCTAGAGGAGATCTGCATGGAGGAATGGGCCAAAATACCAGCAACAGTGTGTGAAAACCGTGTGAAGACTTACAGAAAACGTTTGACCTGTGTCATTGCCAACAAAGGGTACATAACAAAGTATTGAGAAACGTTTGTTATTGACCAAATACTTATTTTCCAACATAATTTGCAAATAAATTCCTTAAAAATCCTACAATGTGATTTTCTGGATTTTTTTTTGTCATTTTGTCTGTCATAGTTGACATGTACCTATGATGAAAATTACAGGCCTCTCTCATCTTTTTAAGTGGGAGAACTTGCACAATTGGTGGCTGACTAAATACTTTTTTCCCCACTGTATGTCTTGAAGATTGGGCAAAAATCCCAGTGGCTAGATGTGCCAAGCTTATAGAGAAATACCCCAAGAGACTTGCAGCTGTAATTGCTGCAAAAGGTGCCTCTGTTGGTTGGTGAATAGTTATGCACGTTAAAATTTTCAATCAAATTATACAAACCCCTAAAAAAAATCCAGGTTTTAAGGCATAAAAATTGGAAAAATGCTTTCGCAATTTCTGTTTTTACAAAAGTAGCGCTTTTAATAGTGCTGTATTAACAGACCCATATAGCATCTGTAGCACTGGCAAAACAATTTTTTCAGCACCCATTCGTTAAAAAATAGAGAGCAAATATTGTACAATCCAGGTGTGCAAAGCTCTTAGAGATTTACCCCAAAATACTGACAGCTGTAATCGCTGACAAAGGTCATTATAACATGTATTGACTCAGGGGGTTGAATACTTATCTAATCAAGATACAGTGGGGAGAACAAGTATTTGATACACTGCCGATTTTGCAGGTTTTCCTACTTAAAAAGCATGTAGAGGTCTGTAATATTTATCATAGGTACACTTCAACTGTGAGAGACGGAATCTAAAACAAAAATCCAGAAAATCACATTGTATGATTTTTAAGTAATTAATTTGCATTTTATTGCATGACATAAGTATTTGATACATCAGAAAAGCAGAACTTAATATTTGGTACAGAAACCTTTGTTTGCAATTACAGAGATCATACGTTTCCTGTAGGTCTTGACCAGGTTTGCACACACTGCAGCAGGGATTTTGACCCACTCCTCCATACAGACCTTCTCCAGATCCTTCAGGTTTCGGGGCTGTCGCTGGGCAATACGGACTTTCAGCTCCCTCCAAAGATGTTCTATTGGGTTCAGGTCTGGAGACTGGCTAGGTCACTCCAGGACCTTGAGATGCTTCTTACGGAGCCACTCCTTAGTTGCCCTGGCTGTGTGTTTCGGGTCGTTGTCATGCTGGAAGACCCAGCCATGACCCATCTTCAATGCTCTTACTGAGAGAAGGAGGTTGTTGGCCAAGATCTCGCGATACATGGCCCCATCCATCCTCCCCTCAATACGGTGCAGTCATCCTGTCCCCTTTGCAGAAAAGCATCCCCAAAGAATGATGTTTCCACATCCATGCTTCACGGTTGGGATGGTGTTCTTGGGGTTGTACTCATCCTTCTTCTTCCTCCAAACACGGCGAGTGGAGTTTAGACCAAAAAGCTATATTTTTGTCTCATCAGACCACATGACCTTCTCCCGTTCCTCCTCTGGATCATCCAGATGGTCATTGGCAAACTTCAGACGGGCCTGGACATGCGCTGGCTTGAGCAAGGGGACCTTGCGTGCGCTGCAGGATTTTAATCTATGACGGCATAGTGTGTTACTAATGGTTTTCTTTGCGACTGTGATCCCAGCTCTCTTCAGGTCATTGACCAGGTCCTGCCGTGTAGTTCTGGGCTGATCCCTCACCTTCCTCATGATCATTGATGCCCCACGAGGTGAGATCTTGCATGGAGCCCCAGACCGAGGGTGATTGACCGTCATCTTGAACTTCTTGCATTTTCTAATAATTGCGCCAACAGTTGTTGCCTTCTCACCAAGCTGCTTGCCTATTGTCCTGTAGCCCATCCCAGCCTTGTGCAGGTCTACAATTTTATCCCTGATGTCCTTACACAGCTCTCTGGCCTTGGCCATTGTGGAGAGGTTGGAGTCTGTTTGATTGAGTGTGTGGACAGGTGTTTTTTATACAGGTAACGAGTTCAAACAGGTACAGTTAATGCAGGTAATGAGTGGAGAACAGGAGGGCTTCTTAAAGAAAAACTAACAGGTCTGTGAGAGCCGGAATTCTTACTGGTTGGTAGGTGATCAAATACTTATGTCATGCAATAAAATGCAAATTAATTACTTAAAAATCATACAATGTGATTTTCTGGATTTTTGTTTTAGATTCCGTCTCTCACAGTTGAAGTGTACATATGATAAAAATGACAGACCTCTACATGCTTTGTAAGTAGGAAAACCTGCAAAATCGGAAGTGTATCAAATACTTGTTCTCCCCACTGTATATTAGTGTTTATATTTTTACAGATTTTTTTATAAAATGTTGGAATTTTTCCAGTATTTTGTGTAGATCGTTGACCAAAAATGACAATAAAAATCAGTTTTAATCCCACTTAGTAACACAACAAAATGTGGAAAAAGTCAAGGGGTGTGAATACTCTCTGAAGGCACAGTACAGTATGTGGGTGTGGGGTGTGGGGTGTGGGGGGGGGGGGGGATTTGTCAATGTTGCATTTCCAGTTTTTTTGTTGAAAATCCTACCTCTGTCTTTAGGAATGTCAGATGCAGTGACAGTTCCAGGTGCTTCCCAACCAAGCTGTTTGTGTCAAGGGTGAAATCATCAATCCGCTCCCTGATTGGGCCACGTTTGCCCTCGTTTCTGAAACACAGTATGTCCAAATCAGAAGTATGGTTACCAGATTTGATTGAATCTCAGTGTTAATTTGTTTTTTGTTTTTGTTTTTACTGATAATGATTGAATGACTTACGGGAAATATCTCTTAAACTCTTCATCAATGAGACTTCTCATACATGAGGCTAAACTCTCATTAAGGTTTATTTCCTTTTTCCCTTTTGGTTTATAAACGCCGCCATTCTTGCATAAGGTCTTCACTACTTTATGATGTCCACTGCCTTTTTTCCCTCTCTGGGAATAAAAAATTGAAATATATTCAACGTTTTTAACAGCACATCATTGGAAATCTGTCAAGCATAAGTATTTATCAATAGCTGCTTTTCCACTATTGTGCAAGCCTATATCTGTGGGTGACAATGCATGCTATCGCCAGAGAAATTTGAAAATAGAGAGACTCAACACACAATAATTTAATGTATATAATAACGTACCACTCTCATGTCTCTCTCTCGCTGTAACGTAGACACAGAGAGTCAGGAAGCAAGTACAGTTAGTGAGTTTAATGACGAAGACCATGGAACGATACAAAACAAGTGCAGCGTCTAACATGGAAACATAAACAATATTGCCTGGTGGGTGATAACAACGAAGTGCTAGATAAAGGGGAAGTAATCAGGGTAGTGATGAAGTCCAGGTGTGCCTCATGATGGGGGGCAGGTGTGCGTAATGAGGGTTACCAGGTATGCGTAATGAGAGGTTGCCAGGACTGTTGGTTAGTATAGTCTGCTCCCACCCATAACTGAAACCTTGCATAATTGCGTCCGATGTTTGTTTTAATTCTGGGAGCAGACTTGATCCAAAATATACTAGAATGAGAAGAGGAACCAGAGTGGTAGCTCCACCCCCCTTTCTTTGTAAATTACAGGCAAGTCTATGGGCCAAATGTCCCCCCCCCCCCCCTTCCAAAATTAGAACGATGCGAACACCCGCAAAATTGTGATTTGTCCAAATGATCAGTGATTAAATATCTGCTCACCAGAACAACGTTCCTCGTTAGTCATCGTACACCACAGTCTGTTGACAAACGCTGCCAACACCAGTTATGTTACGTGCGTCTATACACGAGAGATTACTCTCCCATTTACTTCAGTCTGAATCTATCTCAAGCTAATGTGAGTTACAAGAAGTAATCAATTCGATTTTGGAATCCTGGTTAAGTCTCTTGATTTTCAGCTTCTCTGGCGCTAGCACAAACTGGCTAGCACGTATATAGGGTGACAGTGGAAAAGCGGCTATTAAAGTTTTTTTAAAGTAGCTTACTGGTGCTATCACTTTATTCATGAATTTCTCGCATGATTCTTCTGACTGTTTAACTCCTTCTGAGAGGCATTGTTCAAAATCCTTATAAGCTTCATCCATAGTTTGACCAATGGACTTGATCTCCTCCTTGAGCCTCTGTTCCAGAACCTGGCACACCTCTTCTTTGCTGTCTGTCTGAAATCCAAACTCAACATAATCAATATACAGTGCTGTGAAAAAGTATTTGCCCCATTTCAAATGTTCTTTACTCACAGACGGATGGCCTGACATTCTCTGATACAGAGCAGAATGCATGGTTCCTTCTATTAAGGCAAGTCGTCCAGGTCCTGAGGCAGCAAGCTATCCACAAACCATCACACTACCACCACAATGCTTGACCGTTGGTATATGATTCTTATTGTGGAATGCAGGTTTCGGTTTTTGCCAGACGTAATGGGACCCATGTTGTCCAAAAAGAGTCTTGATGATCATCCAGGTGCTTCCAGGTGCTTTTTGGCAAACTTTAGTTAACTTTTTGGACGAGATTGGTCCCAGTAAGAACCTCATAACGGTCAAGCATGGTGGTGGTAGTGTGATGGTTTTGGGATGCTTTACTGCCTCAGGACCTGGACAACTTGCCTTAATAGAAGGAACCATGAATTCTGCTCTGAATTAGAGAATTCTACAGGATAAAGTCAGGCCATTCGTCTGTGAGCTGAAGCTGATATGCAGCTGGGTCATGCAGCAAGACCATGATCCAAAACACACAATCAAGTCTATATGAAAATGGTGCAAAAGCAACACATTTTAAGTTTTGGAATGGCCTAGACAAAGTCCAGACCTAATTCCAATTGAGATGTTGTGGCAGGACTTGAAACAAGCAGTTCATGCTTGAAAACCCACAAAAGTCGCTGTATGCAAGAATGGGCCACAATTCCTCCACAGCAATGTGAGAGACTGATGAACAACTACAGGAAGCATTTGGTTGCAGTCATTGCAGCTAAAAGTGACACAACCAGTTATTGAGTGTAAGGAGATAATTACTTTTTCACACAGGAATTGGGTGTTGCATAACTTGGTTAATTCAATAAATAAAATAAGTATCCATTTTTTTTGTTATTTGCAAACTCAGGTTCCCTTTATCTAATATCAGGTTTTGGTTCTAGATCTGATAATATTCAGTATAAAAAATATGCAAAAACAGAGAAAATCAGAAAGGGGGCAAATACTTTTTCAAAGCACTGTAACAAATATATTCACATGCAAGGAGTGTGTTAATTATGAGAAAAAAGTTTGTTCTGCTGGAAGTACAATACCATGTCACTGCTTTTGGCTCCTTGTATCAATGAGAGGATCCCATAGGCTCCAGAAACATAATCTGAAGTCTTTTTACGATGATCATTGAGATTTCTGAGAAATTCCTGAAGTTTGGGTATTTCTGCAACATCAGTAAAAAAATGGATGTATTTCTTCCTTTGGTTGGTGTCAGTGTTATTTTGATGCTATTATTGATCCTGGATTCAAGTTTTTATCATTAAATTTTCCTATTTCTGTTTCAGTTTTTGATTATGGGCATAATCCTAGTTATGCATACAGATCTCAAGTCAGGATTCAGCACTTACAGTGGGGAAAAAAGGATTTAGTCAGCCACCAATTGTGCAAGTTCTCCCACTTAAAAAGATGAGAGAGGCCTGTAATTTTCATCATAGGTACACGTCAACTATGACAGACAAATTGAGAAGAAAAAAATCCAGAAAATCACATTGTAGGATTTTTTATGAATTTATTTGCAAATTATGGTGGAAAATAAGTATTTGGTCACCTACAAACAAGCAAGATTTCTGGCTCTCACAGACCTTTAACTTCTTCTTTAAGAGGCTCCTCTGTCCTCCACTCGTTACCTGTATTAATGGCACCTGTTTGAACTTGTTATCAGTATAAAAGACACCTGTCCACAACCTCAAACAGTCACACTCCAAACTCCACTATAGCCAAGACCAAAGAGCTGTCAAAGGACACCAGAAACACAATTGTAGACCTGCACCAGGCTGGGAAGACTGCATCTGCAATAGGTAAGCAGCTTGGTTTGAAGAAATCAACTGTGGGAGCAATTATTAGGAAATGGAAGACATACAAGACCACTGATAATCTCCCTCGATCTGGGACTCCAAGCAAGATCTCACCCCGTGGGGTCAAAATGATCACAAGAACGGTGAGCAAAAATCCCAGAACCACACGGGGGGACCTAGTGAATGACCTGCAGAGAGCTGGGACCAAAGTAACAAAGCCTACCATCAGTAACACACTACGCCGCCAGGGACTAAAATCCTGCAGTGCCAGACGTGTCCCCCTGCTTAAGCCAGTACATGTCCAGGCCCGTCTGAAGTTTGCTAGAGTGCATTTGGATGATCCAGAAGAGGATTGGGAGAATGTCATATGGTCAGATGAAACCAAAATAGAACTTTTTGGTAAAAACTCAACTCGTCGTGTTTGGAGGACAAAGAATGCTGAGTTGCATCCAAAGAACACCATACCTACTGTGAAGCATGGGGGTGGAAACATCATGCTTTGGGGCTGTTTTTCTGCAAAGGGACCAGGACGACTGATCCGTGTAAAGGAAAGAATGAATGGGGCCATGTATTGTGAGATTTTGAGTGAAAACCTCCTTCCATCAGCAAGGGCATTGAAGATGAAACGTGGCTGGGTCTTTCAGCATGACAATGATCCCAAACACACCACCCGGGCAACAAAGGAGTGGCTTCGTAAGAAGCATTTCAAGGTCCTGGAGTGGCCTAGCCAGTCTCCAGATCTCAACCCCATAGAAAATCTTTGGAGGGAGTTGAAAGTCTGTGTTGCCCAGCGACAGCCCCAAAACATCACTGCTCTAGAGGAGATCTGAATGGAGGAATGGGCCAAAATACCAGCAACAGTGTGTGAAAACCTTGTGAACACTTACAGAAAACGTTTGACCTGTGTCATTGCCAACAAAGGGTATATAACAAAGTATTGAGAAACTTTTGTTATTGACCAAATACTTATTTTCCACCATAATTTGCAACTAAATTCATTAAAAATCCTACAATGTGATTTTCTGGATTTTTTTTCTCTCATTTTGTCTGTCATAGTTGACGTGTACCTATGATGAAAATTACAGGCCTCTCTCATCTTTTTAAGTGGGAGAACTTGCACAATTGGTGGCTGACTAAATACTTTTTTCCCCCACTGTAGTAGTGGTCAAAAGAGAAAGATGTTCTTCGCCTAGAAGATAAGTCTGCTTACAATAGAGTGAAATATTTCAGAGGACATGAGGATAGCTTAGCATGCTGTAGGTATACACACTACCCAAAATAGTTTGGAGAAAAAAAGAACATGCATTATTGACTATCATATGGTCCAGGGTACACTTGGAGTTGTTCTTGACTAGGACATTTTGCATGTTTCAATTTCACAGATACTACAGGTCATATTCAAATAGGTGTGCTGCTTAGGTGAAGTGTGTTGCTATGTAAAGCAGTTTACAACATAATACAATACACACAAAGAATCTCAAAGAAAGCATAAGTATATGATAACAGGAAACAATTAGATATAATCCGTCTCTATGTCGTAGAATCAAAAAACACGTTCAGTTATCGTACCTGTCTCTTCTTGTTGCAAATGCTTTTCCTTTTGGTATTCCATGGAACTCACAGTAAACACCTGAAGGAAATCCTTTCCCCCACTGAAGTGTTTCTGAAAGGTGTTTATGAGACAATGACAGCCAATTCAATAATGTCCACACACTGACATCTTGCAAGGTCAAAAAATTTATATTCATTATGCTCATACAAGGAGTTGTGCTTCAACTAAATTAAATTAATCAAATACAAAGCTGGATTTAGAAGAATATGACTGATAAATACCAGATTAGAACAATTGTCTTACCTTATTATAAATAAAAAGAAGTACCTACACACGTAGAAAAAGGTGTTATCTTGAACCTAAAAGGGTTGTTTGGCTGTCCCCATAGGATAACCTTTTGAAGAACCCTTGTTGGTTCCAGGTAGAACCCTTTTGGTTCCAAGTAGAACCCTTTTGGGTTCCATGTAGAACCCTTTCCACAAAGGGTTCTACATGGTTCCACTTCGAACCAAAAATGGTTTTACTTCGGACCAAATAGGGTTCTCCTATGGGGACAGCTATTGTTTCAATCTATTGTTTTGTTGTCTTATTAGACATAAAATATGTCTAATGAATAGCTTTACTAATCTTGCTCTCATGGAATTCCATGAAATTCCTATATCTTAACCATTACAACATATGTGCATGTTGTCAAACCACAGAATTCTCCTTTATGTCAGATGTAATTTACCTTAATTAATCTTTGTTTGCTGAACTTTTCCCTCACTTGCTTCTTGGTTGTTTTATTTCTGCGCAAAATACAGGTACGTGCATCATCGTTTTGAATGTCCTCGTCTGTCTTGGTGCAGATGAAACTGATGCTTCGACATTCTCCACCAGGTCCAAGGAGGCTAACGGTGCTGTCTAAAATCTCCCATGATTCCTTTTCTGAAGATGCTCGTGCAATGCCACTTATAATCCACACAGCAGAGCAGTTTCCAACAAACTGTAGAAGTGTAACATTAACTTAGAACGGTCCAACAGTAAAGGTGTAATATACACAATATATTATTCATAACATATATAGCTTTCATAAGCCTACATAATATGTATATATTAATCAATTGTAGATAAATCAATTGTAGATAAATATAAAGAAACTAAAATACATAGATATACAGTGAGGGAAAAAAGTATTTGATCCCCTGCTGATTTTGTACGTTTGCCCACTGACAAAGAAATTATCAGTCTATAATTTTAATGGTAGGTTTATTTGAACAGTGAGAGACAGAATAACAACAACAAAATCCAGAAAAACGCAGGTCAAAAGTGTTAGAAATTGATTTGCATTTTAATGAGAAATAAGTATTTGACCCCTCTGCAAAACATGACTTAGTACTTGGTGGCAAAACCCTTGATGGCAATCACAGAGGTCAGATGTTTCTTGTAGTTGGCCACCAGGTTTGCACACATCTCAGGAGGGATTTTGTCCCACTCCTCTTTGCAGATCTTCTCCAAGTCATTAAGGTTTCGAGGCTGACGTTTGGCAACTCGAACCTTCAGCTTCCTCCACAGATTTTCTATGGGATTAAGGTCTGGAGACTGGCTAGGCCACTCCAGGACCTTAATGTGCTTCTTATTGAGCCACTCCTTTGCTGCCTTGGCTGTGTGTTTTGGGTCATTGTCATGCTGGAATACCCATCCATGACCCATTTTCAATGCCCTGGCTGAGGGAAGAAGGTTCTCACCCAAGATTTGACGGTACATGGCCCCGTCCATCGTCCCTTTGATGCGGTGAAGTTGTCCTGTCCCCTTAGCAGAAAAACACCCCCAAAGCATAATGTTTCCACCTCCATGTTTGACGGTGGGGATGGTGTTCTTGGGGTCATAGGCAGCATTCCTCCTCCTCCAAACACGGCGAGTTGAGTTGATGCCAAAGAGCTCGATTTTGGTCTCATCTGACCACAACGCTTTCACCCAGTTCTCCTCTGAATCATTCAGATGTTCATTGGCAAACTTCAGACGGGCCTGTATATGTGCTTTCTTGAGACAGGGGGACCTTGCGGCCACTACAGGATTTCAGTCCTTCACAGCGTAGTGTGTTACCAATTGTTTTCTTGGTGACTATGGTCCCAGCTGCCTTGAGATCATTGACAAGATCCTCCTGTGTAGTTCTGGGCTGATTCCTCACCGTTCTCATGATCATTGCAACTCCATGAGGTGAGATCTTGCATGGAGCCCCAGGCTGAGGGAGATTGACAGGTATTTTGTGTTTCTTCCATTTGCGAATAATCGCACCAACTGTTGTCACCTTCTCACCAAGCTGCTTGGCGATGGTCTTGTAGCCCATTCCAGCCTTCTGTAGGTCTACAATCTTGTCCCTGACATCCTTGGAGAGCTCTTTGGTCTTGGCCATGATGGAGAGTTTGGAATCTGATTGATTGATTGCTTCTGTGGACAGGTGTATTTTATACAGGTAACAAACTGAGATTAGGAGCACTCCCTTTAAGAGTGTGCTCCTAATCTCAGCTCCTTACCTGTATAAAAGACACCTGGGAGCCAGAAATCTTTCTGATTGAGAGGGGGTCAAATACTTATTTCCCTCATTAAAATGCAAATGAATTTATAACATTTTTGACATGCGTTTTTCTGGATTTTTGTTGTTGTTATTCTGTCTCTCACTGTTCAAATAAACCTACCATTAAAATTATAGACTGATCATTTCTTTGTCAGTGGGCAAACGTACAAAATCAGCAGGGGATCAAATACTTTTTTCCCTCACTGTAGCCAGCCATTTGGCCCTGTACCTGTGATATTGATACCTAGGATGTTGATCTAACACCAACCAAATTAGAAGTTGCATGAATACAATTCTAAACAGAACATGGGATCATCAATAAGAATTGTAAATAATTACCGATTTCCACATCTCATCTCTGCTCTTGTTGCAGTCTCCATTGCCTGGAAGATCAACCAGCACAACATGCTCCAGCAGGTCTTTGGAGTTTGGCACCTTGATGGTTATACACTTCACAAGCGGCCAATACTGCCTTTTAAATGTATCACTCTGTGTGTCACTCCGTGTGTAACAAGTTATCTTTTCAGAGAGTTCTTCAGCCTGTAATGTAATAAAGCATCATTACATGCATTGATAAAAAAATATATATAAAAATAACACTTTGACAAATATCAGAACCTAACAGATGTAGTCATTTGCAATCAGACCTGGTTGCCGACCTAAAATGATTTTTTAACCAAATGATTTTTTCACAAAATTACACAATCGTCACAGAAGTGAACTAGCATGACAGTAACTTACTGTGTCACATAGAAATCTTTTCTTGACTGATAAACGGAACTCTGGAATTTCTCTGAAGTGCTTCCTGTCCATTAGTTCTTCTAAGGTTGCCCCACGTCCATCCTTTCCATACAAAGATGATATCTTCTCATCATCATCATCGTCGTCGTCATCCCTTTCCTGGTCTTCATCATTTCCATCCTCATAAGATCTGTCTCTGAAGATGGACCACAGCTCCTCTTTCCATTCCTAATAAAAATGTCAAACCGTAACAAATGTGTAATACATAATGTATCTCTATTTGCCAGCTAAGTGTTACGAAACCACCTAGCCAGCCTACTTTAACGCTACACTAGCAATGTAATGTCTAGGGGTCCTAGGCCATATGGAATTGTCTTAAAATGGTCATACCATGGATCATTTAGCATTTTTTTTTTTTTTTTTTTACTCCTGTAGGTATAAAAAAAAAACATATAAAAACATGATTCAGCACAAAACTACTTTGATACTTCCATTCATTTTTTTCACCGGTTAACTTCAGACAAGTCTTGTAAAGCTTGTGGGCGCCGTTGTATTGTGTTCATGAGAGTCTCAGCTGTCGATGGTGGAGTCATATTAGTTTGTAGCCCAAACCGTTCGCACCCTACAAACATTAGCTGGCACATCAGCGGTACCGACTTCAGATGAGTCATGTGAAGCTTGTGGGGGTAGAAGAGCAAAACGGAGAACACCATCGAGTTTTTAGCCCAAACCGTTCAGACGCTACAGACGTTTTCACGAGAATACCAATTTTTGGGATCTCTTCTGGTCTGACCAATACTGTTGTAGCTCTGCCACCTTCCACCGAAGATGCGGAAGGCCGACATTGGCGGACGCAGTGGATTGAGACGCAGCCCTAGCATCTCTAGCTTAAACAGATGGGTTTTGATGGGGATTTTTGTATTATGATAATCAACCAGCCTGGCACAGCACCTGGACCCGGTTGCTACTGCCCCTAGGGATGAGGTGTGGAAGTGAAAGTGTAGTGTCTATCTGTGACCTACCACTAATCTACCTATCTATACCATAACACCTGGAACATACTCCCAATTGAGTTTCCAAAACACATACTGTATAAGAAACTGTACACTCTGACTTGCATTATCCCTATCCGAACAGCTGTGATAGGATTACATTCCAAACATTGGCCTCACATTTACTTGTAATTACACCTGGTATTACTAGCAATTACAACTGTGTTTGGATCTCACTTTTCCCTCCCATTTAAGACATACGTATGCTTGGCATGACTGTATGGGCATAGCAAACTATCCCTTAAATATTTTTATGTGCAACCTGGAATAAAGATTTAAGAGGACCAGTTTTTATAGTGAGATACATTGTATTGTTGTTTCTTATATTGTTGCTTCTTCTTTTAAAGCAAGGTGTATATTGGGTCAATGACAAACCTTGATTCAGATCTTAGACTTAGTAACCTTGATATGTTTCAAAGAAGCCTTTCATTAATTGTACTGTTCATCATGACACCACTTACAAAACATTGTGAGATTAGGATATAAACAGATGAAACAGATGCTATTACCTCCTCTGTCATGAACTCAATCTCTGCGATGTATTTTGAGTCCGAGTCTGTCATATTGGCCTCCACCTGAATCATGACCGAGGTGCACGCCCCTTGGTTTCCAAAGGGCAGCAATTTCGTTTCACCCAAGATGGTGTTAATCAAGAAGCTCTTACCAGCTCCAGTCTTCCCAAAAACACCCACTATCTCTTTTTTTTCTTTCTCCAACGTTTGGATTTTACCTCTGTTAGAAATGAAAGAAGAAAACAATTAAAGCAATTTAGTGGCCTGTACGCGTCTCTCTCCATGTGTTTTCTCTCCACATTTAAAAATGCATACCTGAGGAAGTCAATGAGTTTTGTAGAAGGCAGATCATCAAGTTTGCTTTTGACACGTTGCATGATCTTCTTCACCTCTGTCTTGGTTTCAATTTCTGCCAGAGTTAAACACAACGTGTTTATAAAGGTGGAAAATATATTACAGGGAAAAAATTAGGAATGAAGAGTGGCATTCAGATCTGCTATATCATAAACTGACATAACCTTTTGCTGTATGCGGATGTTAGAAGAACTTACAGCATGTGTTGAGTTAAAGGAGTACTCCACTCAAATAACCATGTCTACTCTGAATGGCCTTGTGAAAGCCTAACATTGTGATATCATATTTTATATATTATTTAGCTAGTCATGTTGGCAATAGAACAAGCTTTCAAATAATGCCGACCTGACCCAGATTGCGATTTATAATGGACCGTTTTTGGATCGCGTAAACATCAGTAATTGTGTGATCAGGGGATGAAGGGCTGTTTTCCACAGAAAAAACTGCTAGTGTGCTTGTGCTAGTTCCTCAACGGCACAGCTAGTAGAGCTCAAAAAAGCACCTTATCGTTAAAGACTATTCTTTCAGTCATAAAAGTACATTGAAATTACTTAGGAACTGAGCACATTTTGGAGAGGCGTGTGGCCACTTGGAGACATCAGTTAGTCCTCTCACTCAAAGCCTTAGAATGTTTTGTCTTATGTTGCACCTACCCCAAATATTCCAAGATTATTCTTATCACGTTACTAAATGTATCCAGATAATTTTTTTGATTTCGTTATCAACAAATGCGGCAAATAGTACAGCAAACGTAAAATGCACATACAATCAATCAGTATAATGTTTGAATTCAGTCATGACTGTAAGTCGCTTTGGATAAAAGCGTCTGCTAAATGGCATATTATTATTATTATTATGTGTCAGGTGTACTGTTGTGTCATCACCTTTAGTCTAATAATTTTCCCATAATCTCCTAACTCTTCCCTTTTAACTGCTACCATGGTTATGCGTATGTAAGAACATTTCAATTAAGCCCTATCCATATAGGTAAATTCCCACAAGTGTAAAGGGTTAAAATGATTGTGGTCCATATAAACACCATCCACATACCAAATGTTTCAGTTATTCTGGAAGCAGCACCACGTTGTCGTTTCTTTGTTTGTTTGTTTGCATGGGTCTCATCAGATTTCCTTTTGCCTGGAAACAATTGGAAAGTATTTTATTAATTAATACACATATCATCCAACAGCAGTCACAGATCTTCCAATCTCATTATAGCCAATGATGTTATGCAAATGAGTTGTATCAGTCGGTGAAAAAAATCTAATATATTATGCCATTTAGCAGACGCTTTTATCCAAAGCGACTTACAGTCATGCGTGCATACATTTTTACGTATGGGTGGTCCCGGGGATCGAACCCACTACCCTGGTGTTACAAGCGCCAAGCTCTACCAATTGAGCTACAGAGGACTATTTCAAATTGTCTACTTACTCTATGCATATGGTACATGGAACAAAGGGTACTTGCAAGTGTCTCTCATTATTCAATAGTATGACTTATGATTAACTGAGTAATTTGTATTACATTTTTTTGAAAATAAATAAATATAGTATCACTTTACAAGTTTCTTGTTGTCATCTTCTAAAACTAGTATTTTTGCGTTGTTTTTCTGAACATGTAAATCTGAAACATCTGTGCTTTTTACCTGGGATATTCACTTGAAGAGGGGGTATCTTACTGGTTGAGGGTTCACTCTGAAGAAACACATAGATAATCAACAGGTTAACAAAGGAATCATTCCACAAAAGCACAATTGCTTTAGTTTGAGATGCATTTTCTTTAATAATTTTGGTCTCTTCCTGTATGTTGTTTTCACTGATTACCTTTGACTGATGTTGTTTGTAGATTAGATTAGATGTTGGCTATGTTGTATAGCGTTGCGACTATGAGAAAGTGGCAGGTAGCCTAGCGGTTAAGAGCATTGGGTGAGTAACTGAAAGGTTGCTGGTTTGAATCCCCAAGCCGACTAGGTGAAAAAGCACTTGCCCTTGAGCGAGAACCTTAACCCTATTTGCTCCTCCTGTAAGTTGTTCTGCATAAGAGTGACTGAAATATAAAGCGCTTAATAAGTGCATTTGATTGTTATTAACTTAGTCCCTCTGGAGTGCACTGATATCTTAATGTATGATAGTACATCTCTGTTAAATGGCATGAAACATTCCAAGAAGTGATGCCTTGGGATCACCACTGACCCCTGCCTTAGTTGTGACCACAGATAAATGAGCTCTAGTTTTTACCCACCTGGTCATACACTGTTTCTCCCACTCCAGAGGTGTCGGTTACGGGCACACTTCCTCCAGGTTTACCAAAGGGTTTATCCATTGACCTGGCGAAAGAGTCACAACAATTGTCATTTTGTCCACGCCAACGGGACATTATATGTAGTCAGTGATGAATAAAGGAATGATGTGTTGCTTACCTTTTAGTCTCTGAGCATTTAGAAGGTTCATTTCTGAGGGGGGTTTTGATGGCCTTTTGACAAGGCTCTTGATTGACCATCTCACCAGTAACCTGGGGACAGATACCATGTTGGGTTATAGGGGTGACAAATATAAAGGTCTGTATGCTTATCTAAATAAAAACTATGCATTTGGTTTAGTTAATTAATTGTACTTTAGGGCTGAGGTTTCATGTAAATGGTTATAGAGGAGGGCAAAGATGGTACATTTCCTGAGGAACTCTTGGAGGCTGATAAAGAAGTGGCCTCTTGAATGTTCTTGTCATCATTGGGTTGCTGCAGTTTCTGCAGTTAGAAAACATTAGATGTCTCAGTTAGGGTGACCACATGTCCCGGATTGTTCGGGACAGTTCTGCATGTTGGCCTTTTGGCCCGCGTTCCTCAACCAAAAAATCATGTTCCGCATTTTGGCCTTTTGTCCCGCAAGCAAACAATCATGTCCCGCATTTTATAAAAACAATTCTAACACAACTCATTTACAACAAAGGTCGATTTGTTCAGTATTTCAGTCAGGCATTCCAACATGTCTCTTTTGCAGCAGAGAAGAAGAGGCAAAGCGAGAGGTCTCACTCATCAAAATCTGTCCAAAATAAGCTCAATGCGTTTCTATGGGCTTATTTTGGACCTAAGCTTTTTTGTCTGCCTTCCCGCCTTTGGGACAACGACTCCCATTGTTAGGGCGGAAACATGAGCATCTCGTCATTATATACAGATCTCTGTTTGCAGTCACGTTTCGATTTTGACAAGTTATCATAAGGATGTGGTTCTGGTGATGTTAAACACTTCTCCAACAGTTGTTGAGATCTGATATTCTCCGCAGCGCAAGGCCAATGTCGGCGGCAGGTAGCTTAGTGGGTAAGAGCGTTGTGCCAGTAACCGAAAGGTCGCTGGTTCTAATCCCCGAGCCGACTAGGTGAAAAATCTGTCGATGTGCCCTTGAGCAAGGCACTTAACCCTAATTGCTCCTGTAAGTCGCTCTGGATAAGAGCGTCTGCTAAATAAAAAAAAAATAAAAAAAAATAAAAAAAGTCATATCTTCAACCAATCACATTTGTCTAATCCTTTTGGTCTAAATTCCACCAAAACTTGGAGTTACAAAAGCATGCTTCTGACGAAGAGCTACAAAAGTATGTAAACTGAAAAGATAATTGTTGATTTTGTCTAACTTGTAAGGTTCTATATGTTCATTAAGCTCATTTAACATATTTGCTGCTACTTCACACAATCGGTTTTCAAAGTCTCCCTTCCTAACGGTTTTACATTCCCTGAAACCAACCAGAAATGTTTCCTTGGCCAAGTATTCCTAGATTTTCATAAAATATACACACATTTGGTCTCTCGTTTCTGCATGACCAAATTTTGCGCGAGGCAAAGGAGTAGCCTATAGGCGCGCTTCAATTAGCTCATTCGGTGCAGCTACATGTAGGCTACACTGTCACTCGAATGCCCCGCAAAATCATCCTTTTGTCCCGCATTTGGGTATTTTAAATGTGGTCATGCTACTCTCAGTTGTAAAGCAAAGAACAAGAAAGGTACAATAACATTTCAGACTGCAGTTAGAACACAGGCTAACATTATGTAGCTGTAGCTCAGTTGGTAGAACATGGTGTTTGCAACGCCAGGGTTGTGGGTTCGATTCCCATGGTCAGTATGAAATTTAAAAAAAAATAATAATAATACAAAATGTGTATGCACTAACTGTAAGTCGCTCTGGATAAGAGCGTCTGCTAAATGATGTAAATGTATGTGTTGCTGCAATGCAGGACATTTAAAACTTGTAGTGTATTTGAGGTTTAAAAAGGCTCCTTAAAATTTTTGGGGGTTTACACTTTCAAATTTCACACTTGATTTTCCCTTTCGAAAAATGGATCAAACTCTACAAAAATGTCCATTAATAATTCACATTTCCTGTTGCTGCAGGATTATTTTCATGCTGTAGCAAACTGACTCAAATTAAGATCCTACATGGGTAACACTAAATCTCCTGTTATGATAAGACATTTGTAAACTGTAAAAAATATGCCAGTACAGTGGACAATGTCACAGCTGAGAACTAAATGCAAACAGTTTATTCTGCACTACTGATGCAGTACTGATATAGACCATACCCAGTCACTCTGTGTAACAGTAGTTATTGTACACCTAGTTTGTAAAGTACCTTCAGAAATGTGTTGTATTTTTTTCTAAATCTAGACCTTGGTCCTGTTTTGGGGATCAAGTTGATGAGGTCAGTCTCCTCAAGGGAGAGGAAACCTTCTTCATCAATTTCTTCATCTGAAAATCAGGAAATATACATTTTAGGAATATTAATATCAGACAATAAGAATGACTGTATCAAATTAACAAATAAACATACATGTTTACAATTGAGGTGATATCTTTACTTTTAATGTATAATAATACAATGTACAATACATATATTATTTTAATCAAATAAATCATTCAATAATTGTATTATTACAGAATGTATTATACAATGTATAATAATACATCACAAATATCTTCACCTTCAAACCTCTGAATAAAGTCACTGTGGTTCCACTCAGTTAATTTGTCTCTGACAAAATCAAATGATGCCATGAGACTTCACTATAAAGGGAGAGAAACATAGTACAATTTACATATTTGTGGTAGGCGATAACACATTAACTTTATTCCAAAAGGTGCAAGTGCAACTATAAAGAAAAATATGATGATTCATTAAAACAACAAAAGCAAATGCCATTCAGTATTTAAGCTTCATTTTCAAGAGAAAATCAAGTGCTCATGTTCTTGTGAATCCCAACCATTTTGCAATTGTAGGATGTTCGCAATAATTTTTCACATCAAATTTCAAAGAATAGTAAAACGCACAGATGTTACAGGAGGGGGTCGCAGTTACAGGAGGGGGTCGCATTTCTGGAGCGACGCACTAGGTGTCATCCTCCGACAACCTTAGGCACCTCCTCACTCACAGTCAGGACTAATCATCATCCTATTGGTGTCACCTGTGTCTATCTGTTCACCTGTGTATTTATGCCCTCACTTCCCTGTGTTCCCTTGCTCTGTTTTCTCTGCTAGTTTCTCTATGCTCAGCAGTACTAATCAGTGTCTGATCGACGATCTATGTACAGGTACTTGAAAAGTGTTCTCCCTGTTTCATTATTTGTTTCAGTCTTAGGTAGTATTTCGTATTTTGGCTGTCAGCCGGTTTTCTGGAGACTTATTTGCTCTGCCTTTTTGTTATTGTGATAAGTCCGTTATTTTGACTTCGGGACCACAAGTAAAGATCCTTGTTTCACCATCTCTGCCTTACTGTATATCCTGCACCACACCTAGGTCACAGCTCACTTCAACCCTTCCACACAGAGACCTATTTATTCTCACATGAGTAAACTGTTTATCTGAATGCAAGTATATCAGTGTTTTCCCCCCTTTTTTTTCTTAAAAAATAATCATGATTCTACTATTTTTTAGCTATAAATATTTAAAAGAGGAGGCACCTTTCAAGACCTTTAGTATTTTATTTATTTTTACCTCTCCAGAACATGCACTTTTCGTTTGTCTTTTATTTCTTATCTTCATATTGTATTGTCTTAATTCTCATTAGGTGTGCTAATTTCGTTCAATTAACCCGTTTTCAAATGGTTAAATTAATTCCAAAAACTATTTACGTGAACATTGAAAATAGTATGCATGGGTACAAGGAACGGACATGTTTAATTAAGAGATTATAAAACATGCGACAATAGCAAGCCTATCTTCTCATATTATTGAACATACAGGATTATTTGACATGACATCACATTAAGGATTATTCGTTTTATACTGTTAAAATGTATTTTGAAGTTATGAGAGAGAGAGACAGAGAGATTTTGGGAACTACAGATGTCGGATCTTAACTTGATCACTCTTGTTGCAGAGAATTTTCCTGATGCACCATGTATAAAACTCACTCCATGGAGGGCTGAGTGTTTGTGGTCTTTCACTTCTCCCTTGTACTTGATTGATGAATTAAGGTCACTGATTAATGAGGAACTCCCCTCACCTGGTTATCTAGGTCTTAATTGAAAGGAAAACCAAAAACCAGCAGACACTAGGCCCTCCATGGAATGAGTTTGACAGCCCTGCCCGAACCCTTTTCCTAACCTTAACCTACTCCTTCTAATCTGCTACGAAAAGTCAATTTTTGACAAAAGCTGTATCCCTTCTAGACAAACCGGATTTACACTCCATTCGCCTTCTCTTCCAGGGCATTTTATTTTCTTCGCTAAATTATACTTTTTTTCAGGCCCATAGACTAGTTTTAGGTTGAGTAACCATCTAAAATGTATTTGAAAAAATACTGAAAGTCCCCTTTAAGTAAACAATAAAAGAAGATTGGTGGATCCCTTAAAACAACAATCAATATATGGATGTGTACAGACAATGTTTTTTCATACTCTTTAGACTTTAAGGCATTCAACAGTAGGCGATGTGTCACAGGTTTCAGAAAAATTACATTAAGTTGTACATTTGACATTTGATTTAACCAGGAAAAGATCCTTGAGGTTAGAAACCTCTTTTGCGAGGGGGACCTGTCAAGAGGTCAGCAGGAAGTAGTCAGCGTGTACGCATAGCACAAGAGCACAATACAATACAATATAATACATAAAAACAATTACAGTGGTCAATTACATTTATTTCTATCAGAGTTTATCATTCAGACAAGATTGATTCCTTATGATGTGGTTCATTGAGGACACCACACCTTCCAGCTAGAGAGCCAGGTGGTGCACATCAACTGTAGGTTTACTATTATCAAATAATCTAGTGGTCAGTCCCTCCTGTTCAGAGAAGTTAGTCATTGAAGTTGCTAGGTTTACATCCTATCCTACATCCTGATCTTACCAGGTTCTGATCACTAGATGGTGATGTTCCTGCATAGTAGGTGCTTTTATTTTTTTATGAATCCCCCCTCAATGTTAAAGGGATAGTTCCTTACCCTGAAAGTATGGGCCTGGAAAAAACAGTAATTTAGCTAATAATCATTGGTAGTGATAAGGGCAACTGTGCAATTTAAAAAATGTAATCGCCAAATCCACTGAAATCAACTCAATATTTGGTTTGACGTTACTTAAAATTGATTTGGCCATAAAAAAAAAAAAACATTGTATGTTTCACCAACGCACCAGTAGAGTGGAGGTTGCTTCTATAGTAGAACAGTTTTGTAATGTCTGTAAAACATAAATTTTCCATATCTCATTTGCAATAACTTTAGCATTGAATTATCACTTTACAAGATATGAATCAAAATCTGAATCAAATTTTACCCAATCTGAACCCTAATTCAAGTTAACTTAATTCAAGCAGCCACTTTGAAACAAAAAAATATGTCTATAGTCACATTTCATAAATGGTGCGTTCATAAATTCACACTGGCAATCTACTGGTTTGAGTTCAGAATAATTGAAGAATTTACAAACGCCCTAAACTTGGTTGTTATGACAGGTGTAAGTAAACATTGGCTATAAAACTGAATTAAATTGTTGCCAGTAACACAGTGACAGTCACAAACCCTCTTGATAACATGAAAACACCCTAGCAGCTCTACCAGCTCTGCAAGGGCAAGTAAAATGTTCAGAGTGCAGCATTCTCTTATTTGTGTCTATAAGTAGCTAACAAGATAACCAACTTTAGCCAGTTAGCTTGTGTGCTTGACTGCGGTTTTGAGGTCAGAACGCTCGGATCAACCCTATTGCAACGCTCCGAGACCGAAATGCTCTGAATTTATAAACAGACAATCTGACAACGCTCTAAATTTACAAACGCCCAGAGCGCACTCTGAGCGCACTCTGACATTCTAGATTGAATTTACGAATGCACCCAATATTGCAAATCTCTTTCATTACTCATTTTCCTTATCTCATTTGTAGGAATTTTTGCATTTAATTATCACATTATAAGATATGAATCAAAATCTGATTCGATTTAGCCCAAGCTTAACCCTAATTAAAAATTATTTTATTCATCTGCTACTTATATAAAACAAAAATATATATTGTTATACTCACATCACATAAAGTTGCAAATCAAAATGACTGATTTGTTTCCTTACTCTGAAAGCAGTCCTAAGCAATTTCAGGCATTTCTAATCCGTTTCTTTCAAAAACCTATTGTATGAGGAAATTGAAATTACTGCAAAATTATGTATTTCCTTTAAATGAGCCCACACTGATCAATTGAGAATTGATCGTGAAATGTGTGAAACGTTTAAACAAAAATATGCTGATACTTACCACATAAAGGCAATGTTCAGCAGATATATATTCTGTGCTACTGACACAGCTCGCTTCAGCAAGCAAATACATTGAACAACAAGAGTATGTGGTGTTGCATAAAGGAGTACAGCAGTATGGGTGTGGCTGTAGGTGTGGCTGATTCTTTGTCATGTTGCGATAGCTAATCATGGCTACCCGGACTATTTGCACTGCCCCCCCACCCCATCCTTTTACGCTGCTGCTACTCTGTTCATTATTTATGCATAGTAGCTTTAACTCTACCCACATGTACATATTACTTCTACTACCTCAACTAGCCGGTGCCCCCGCACATTGACTCTGCACCGGTACCCCCCTGTATATATAGCCTCCCTACTGTTATTTTATTTAACTTCTGCTCTTTCTTTCTCAACACTTTTTTTGTTGTTGTTTTATTTTTTACTTTTTTGTTAAAAATAAATGCACTGTTGGTTAAGGGCTGTAAGTAAGCATTTCACTGTAATGTCTGCACCTGTTGTGGCCAATATAATTTGATTTGATTTGATTTGACACAGGTTAATGTTTATTGGCATGAGTTTTGCCCTGGAGGCTTAATTGAGCTATTTCCGCTAGAAGGGCCAACTGCAAAGTCGAAATTGGCGATATTATAAAAAGTCATGAAAACAAAAATGTTATTTTTGGTCTTAATTTAAGGTTAAGGTTAGGCACTAGGGTTAGCAGTGTGATTAAGGGTAGGGTTAAGGTTAGGTTTCAAATCAGATTTTATGATTTTGTGGCTGTGCCAGCTAGTGACCACTCTGGAGAGCTGCCTTCAGTACATGAGTCATCTCAATAAATGCCAAGCTACTGTTGTGACTGGTTTTCGTATTCATTTGCATGCACAATTATGCAAGGTACAAAAAACACCTCAGTGTGGTAGCCATTCTTAACCCCTAATTTCCCCTCTACAAAATAAAATGACCTATTATTCTGACATTTCACATTCTTAAAATAAAGTGGTGATCCTAACGGACCTAAGACAGGGAATTTTTACTAGGATTAAATGTCAGGAATTGTGAAAAACTGAGTTTAAAAGTCTCTGAATGTCCTTGAGTGGCCCAGCCAGAGCCCGGACATAAACCCGATCTAACATCTCTGGAGAGACCTGAAAATAGCTGTGCACTAACGCTCCCCATACAACCTGACAGAGCTTGAGAGGATCTGCAGAGAAGAACGGGAGAAACTCCTCAAATACAGGTGTGCCAAGCTTGTAGCGTCATACCCAAGAGGACTCGAGGCTGTAATCGCTGCCAAAGGTGCTTCAACAAAATACTGAGTAAAGGGTCTGAATACTTATGTAAATGTGATATTTCAGTTTTTTATTTTAAATAAAAAACCAAACTCTACATTCCACAGTAAGAACATCATACCAAAGGTCAAGCATGGTAGTGTTGGTGTGATGGTTTGGGGATGCTTTGCTGCCTCAGGACCTGGACGACTTACCTTAATGGAAGGAACCATGAATTCTGCTCAGTATCAGAGAATTCTACAGGAGAATGTCAGACCATCCGTCTGTGAGCTGAAGCTGAAGCGCAGCTGGGTCATGCAGCAAGACAATGATCCAAAACACACAATCAAGTCTACATAAAAATTGCTAAAAAGCAACAAATTGGAAGTTTTGGAATGGCCTAGTCAAAGTCCAGACCTAATCCCAATTGAGATGTTGTGGCGGGACTTGAAACGAGCAGTTCATTCTTGAAAACCCACACGTCACTGAGTTAAAGCAGTTCTGCATGGAAGAGTGGGCCAAAATTCCTCTACAGCGACGTGAGAGACGGATCAACAACTACAGGAAGCATTTGGTTGGAGTCATTGCAGTTAAAGGTGGCACAACCAGTTATTGAGTGTAAGGGGGCAATTACTTTTTCACACAGGGGAATTGGGTGTTGCATAACTTTGTTTATGAAATAAATGAAATAAATATGGAATTGTTGTGTTATTTGTTCACTTATGTTCCCTTTATCTAATATTAGGTTTTGGTTGAAGATCTGATAACATTCAGTATCACAAATACAGTGGGGAAAAAAAGTATTTAGTCAGCCACCAATTGTGCAAGTTCTCCCACTTAAAAAGATGAGAGAGGTCTGTAATTTTCATCATAGGTACACGTCAACTATGACAGACAAAATGAGATTATTTTTCTCCAGAAAATCACATTGTAGGGTTTTTTATGAATTTATTTGCAAATTATGGTGGAAAATAAGTATTTGGTCAATAACAAAAGTTTCTCAATACTTTGTTATATACCCTTTGTTGGCAATGACACAGGTCAAACGTTTTCTGTAAGTCTTCACACACTGTTGCAGGTATTTTGGCCCATTCCTCCATGCAGATCTCCTCTAGAGCAGTGATGTTTTGGGGGCTGTCGCTGGGCAACACAGACTTTCGACTCCCCTCCAAAGATTTTCTATGGGGTTGAGATCTGGAGACTGACTAGGCCACTCCAGGACCTTGAAATGCTTCTTACGAAGCCACTCCTTCGTTGCCCGGGCGGTGTGTTTGGGATCATTGTCATGCTGAAAGACCCAGCCATGTTTCATCTTCAATGCCCTTGCTGATGGAAGGAGGTTTTCACTCAAAATCTCACGATACATGGCCCCATTCATTCTTTCCTTTACACGGATCAGTCGTCCTGGTCCCTTTGCAGAAAAACAGCCCCAAAGCATGATGTTTCCACCCCCATGCTTCACAGTAGGTATGGTGTTCTTTGGATGCAACTCAGCATTCTTTGTCCTCCAAACACGACGAGTTGAGTTTTTACCAAAAAGTTATATTTTGGTTTCATCTGACCATATGACATTCTCCCAATCCTCTTCTGGATCATCCAAATGCACTCTAGCAAACTTCAGACGGGCCTGGACATGTACTGGCTTAAGCAGGGGGACACATCTGGTACTGCAGGATTTGAGTCCCTGGCGGCGTAGTGTGTTACTGATGGTAGGCTTTGTTACTTTGGTCCCAGCTCTCTGCAGGTCATTCACTAGGTCCCCCCGTGTGGTTCAGGGATTTTTGCTCACTGTTCTTGTGATCATTTTGACCCCACGGGGTGAGATCTTGCGTGGAGCCCCAGATCGAGGGAGATTATCAGTGGTCTTGTATGTCTTCCATTTCCTAATAATTGCTCCCACAGTTGATTTCTTCAAACCAAGCTGCTTACCTATTGCAGATTCAGTCTTCCCAGCCTGGTGCAGGTCTACAATTTTGTTTCTGGTGTCCTTTGACAGCTCTTTGGTCTTGGCCATAGTGGAGTTTGGAGTGTGACTGTTTGAGGTTGTGGACAGGTGTCTTTTATACTGATAACAAGTTCAAACAGGTGCCATTAATACAGGTAACGAGTGGAGGACAGAGGAGCCTCTTAAAGAAGAAGTTACAGGTCTGTGAGAGCCAGAAATCTTGCTTGTTTGTAGGTGACCAAATACTTATTTTCCACCATAATTTGCAAATAAATTCATTAAAAATCCTACAATGTGATTTTCTGGAAAAAAATGTCTCCATTTGTCTGTCATAGTTGACGTGTACCTATGATGAAAATTACAGGCCTCTCTCATCTTTTTAAGTGGGAGAACTTGCACAATTGGTGGCTGACTAAATACTTTTTTTCCCCACTGTAAATACAGCTCAAGATAAAGTGGACATGGTTTCCAGACTTGTTCTGATGAGTACTTGACTTGATTTAAGCTATATTGGAATAGTTAAAGCATTTGGTCTGTTTCATTTACCTGGGAGGAACGAGCTGTTGGGGGTCTTGAGTGAGAGATCCATTGATTCTTGTAGTTTGCACTTCAGCTGCATCACGATGTGTTCCTAATGTAGGACAGAAATGATTGTTTAGTCCACTCTCACACTAAGGGATGATTGTACTTTACCACAACCAATATTCTTCTTGAGTGTATTTTGGTGTGCTTTCGAGCCGCAAATATTTGAATTCAGCAAGTATGATCATAATTGCTATAGTGACCTGTGGAAACATGCAGATCCCAAGAAGAGTACTAAACTTAACCCATCTGAAAATGCACCCATAACCTGCTGTGTGAAAGCAGCATGACAATAGCAACAGCACTTGAGTACATTTACCTTCAGCAAACATCAATCCATCTGCTGTATAATCTGAAGGGTTGTTACATATACAGACACTACACAACTGAATTTCATTTGAACGCAAACATACATGCCAAATGCTGCTATTCAAGGCGATATGGGCTGGAAACCTACAGTATATGACATCACCAGTGGCTATGCTTTTTTTTTTTAAGGGCAGAGATTTTGCAGCATGCCAAATGAACATCTATGTAAAACGTGTATTATTATGGGCTTGCAATGTTGCTACTACAAATATTTTTTTTTATATACCATGTCAAATCCTTTTTTAACTCCATCCATATGACTCAGCTGATACAGACAGACTGTATTCTAGAAATGACCATAAGGCTTTTGAATCAGCAATTTTAGAGAGCATTGAACTAAAGTGGTACCAACTGACAAACAAACCTAAAGTAACAAACTGCACACCTACTGCCTTTTTAAATGCACTTTTGGGACAGAACCCTATGTACGTACTGTTTTATCCAAGCAATATCAAAGCTCCTTTGAAAAATGTAGATGTGGAGTGGCTCCTCTCTCTATTGAGACTGGTCGATACAAAACACTCCCCTGTCACTAAACCGATGTGGATGTGGTGGAGGAGTCAGGCGCAGGACACTGAGGTAGTAATTAACAACACACAATCATACTAGAACAAAACAAGGAACTTATAAGACACGCAATCAACACACAAATGGACACAGGTGATACAGACAGACAAAAGCAATCGAATGACGAAACATAGAGCGGTGGCAGCTAGTACTCCGGGGACGGCGATCGCCGAAGCCTGCCCGAACCAGGAGGAGGAGCAGCCTCGGCCGAAACCGTGACAGTACCCCCCCCTTGACGCGCGGCTCCAGCCGTGCGCCGACCCCGGCCTCGGGGACGGCCAGGAGGACGCGGACCCGGGCGCGTGGGATGCCCATGGTGAAACTCAGTCAGGAGGGATGGATCGAGTATGTCCCTCCTGGGCACCCAGCACCGTTCCTCCGGACCGCACCCTCCCACTCCACGAGATACTGGAGACCACTCATCCGGCGCCTCGAGTCCAAGATGGTCCGGACCCTGTACGCCGGGGGCCCCCCTCGATGTCCAAAGGGGGCGGAGGGGTCTCTCCTATCTCATCTTCTTGGAGTGGGCCAGCTACCACCGGCCTGAGAAGAGACACATGGAACGAGGGGTTAATATTTTTATACTCTATAGGCAGTTGTAACCTGTAACACACCTCGTTCAATCTTCTCAGGACTTTGAAGGGGCCCTCACAAACCGCCGACCCAGCTTCCGGCAGGGCAGGCGGAGGGGCAGGTTTCGAGTCGAGAGCCAGACTCGATCTCCCGGTGCGTACACCGGTCCCTCACTGCGGTGGCGGTTGGCGCTCGCCTTTTGTTGACGGATGGCACGCTGCAGATGGACATGGGCAGCGTCCCCACGTCTCCTCCGAGCGCCGAATCCACTCGCCACCGCAGGGGCCTCGATCTGGCTCTCGTGCCATGGTGCCAGGACCGGCTGATAACCTAAAACACACTGGAAAGGTGTTAAATTGGTGGAGGAGTGGCGGAGAGAGTTCTGGGCCATCTCTGCCCAGGGGATGAACCTAGACCACTCCTCCGGCCGGTCCCGGCAATAGGACCTCAAAAACCTACCCACATCCTGGTTGACACGTTCCACCTGCCCATTGCTGTCTGGGTGGTACCCCAAGGTAAGGCTCACCGAGACCCCTAACCGTTCCATGAACGCCCCCCAAACTCTGGAGGTGAACTGGGGACCTCGGTCAGACACTATATCCTCGGGGACCCCATAGTGCCGGAAAACATGGGTAAATAGGGCCTCAGCGGTTTGTAGGGCAGTAGGGAGACCCGGCATTGGAAGGAGACGACAGGCCTTGGAAAACCGATCCACAACGACCAAAATGGTGGTATTCCCCTGGGAGGGGGGAAGATCGGTTACGAAATCCACCGATAGGTGGGACCATGGTCGTTGTGGAACGGGCAGGGGATGTAGCTTACCCCTGGGCAAATGTCTAGGCGCCTTACACTGGGCACACACCGAGCAGGAGGAGACATAAACCCTTACATCCCTAGCTAACGTTGGCCACCAGTATTTCATGCTAAGACAGTGCACGGTCCGGCCAATACCTGGATGTCCAGAGGAGGGTGATGTATGAGCCCAATAAATCAGTCGATCACGAATCTCGAGCGGAACGTACGTCCGCCCCACAGGACACTCGGGGGGAGTAGGGTCGGTACGCAGTGCCCACTCGATTTCCGCATCGACCTCCCATACCACCGGAGCCACCAAACAAGACTCCGGCAATATGGAAGTAGGCTCGTTGGACCTCTCCTCTGTGTCATACCGCCGGGACAGGGCGTCTGCCTTACCATTCTGGGACCCAGGGATGTATGTGATCTTAAAAACGAACCGGGTTAGGAACATGTTACACCTAGCCTGACGAGGGTTCAATCTCCTAGCTGCCCGGATGTACTCCAGGTTACGGTGATCAGTCAGAATGAGGAAAGGGTGTTGAGCCCCCTCAAGCCAATGCCTCCACACCTTTAGGGCCTGGACTACGGCTAACAGCTCCCTGTCCCCAACATCATAGTTACGCTCCGCCCGAGCTGAGCTTCTTGGAGTAGAACGCACAGGGGCGGAGTTTAGGTGGCGTGCCGGACCGTTGTGACAGAACTGCCCCAATACCGGTCTCGGACGCGTCTACCTCTACTTGGAATGGTAAAGAGGGATCCGGATGCGCCAGCACAGGAGCCGAGGTGAACAGGTTCTTTAGTTTGACAAATGCCCTGTTCGCCTCAGCCGACCACTGCAAACGAACCCGGACCCCCCTTTAGCAGGGACGTAATGGGAGCTGCAACCTGTCCAAAACCCCGAATAAACCTCCGGTAGTAATTAGCAAAACCCAAGAACTGCTGCACCTCTTTTACAGTGGTTGGAGTTTGCCAATTACGCACGGCCGATACCCGGTCTACCTCAATCTCCACGCCAGACGCGGACAACCGATAACCCAAAAAGGAGACGGACTCCTGGAAGAACAGGCATTTCTCTGCCTTGACATACAAGTCATGCTCCAACAGTCTTCTCAACACTCAGCGCACCTGGGCTACATGCTCGGCTCGTGTAGAAGAATACACTAGGATGTCGTCGATGTAAACTACTACACCCTGCCCATGCATGTCCCTGAAAATCTCGTCTACAAAGGATTGGAAGACTGAAGGAGCATTCATTAACCCGTATGGCATGACGAGATACTCGTAATGACCCGAGGTGGTGCTAAATGCTGTTTTCCATTCATCCCCCTCCCTAATGCGCACCAGATTGTACGCGCTCCTGAGATCCAACTTTGTGAAGAACCGCGCTCCGCGTAATGACTCCGTCATCGTCGCAATCAGTGGAAGTGGGTAACTGTATTTAACTGTGATCTGATTGAGACTACGGTAATCAATACACGGGCGCAATCCCCCGTCCTTCTTCTTCACAAAGAAGAAACTCGAGGAGACCGGGAAGTGGAGGACCGTATGTATCCCTGTGCCAAGGACTCGGCTATGTAAGTCTCCATAGCCGCTGTTTCCTCTTGAGACAGGGGATACACACAACTCCGGGGAAGAGCTGCTCCTGTCTGGAGATTTATCGCACAGTCCCCTTGTCTATGAGGAGGTAGCCGTGTTGCCCTCGATTTGCTAAACACGAGTGCTAAATCCTCATACTCAGGGGGAATGCGCAGTGCGGGCACTTGGTTCGGACTCTCTACCGAGGTCGCCCCTACGGAAACACCTAGACATCTCCCCTACACACTGGGCAGACCACTCCATAAGAGCCCTCTGTTGCCACGCTATGGTAGGATCATGGGTGCTTAACCAGGGAAGGCCCAACACCACAGGGTATGCAGGAGAGTCAATCAGATAAAACTGAATGATCTCCTCACGACCCCCTGCGTCGTCATCGTCAGTGGTGCTGTGACATCCCTGATCAGACCCGACCCCAACGGCCGGCTGTCTAATGCGTGGACAGGAAATGGAGCTTCTACCGGCCGAAGGGGAATTCCTAACCTACCACAAAATGCCCGATCAATAAAGTTCCCAGCTGCGCCTGAATCTACTAGCGCCTTATGCTGGGAATGAGGTGCCACCTGTGGAAATCTCACAGGAATACTCATGTGACCAACAGAAAGCTCTGGGTAAGTGGGGCGCCTACTCACCTGAAATGACTCCCCCAGTGCGTGGCCTGTTGTCACCTCTCCCAGGAGACCCTCCCCAGCACCTGGCCGCGGTGTGTCCTCCACGACCACAGGTGGTGCAGGGGATGGCCCCCCTCGGGTTCCCTCTCCTCCTCTCTCTAGCGCCAGCACCCCGAGCTCCATGGGAATCGGCTCGGAGGTGCTGGAGGGGTGGAATGGACGACCCCCACTCGGGACGTCCCGCGGGTAGCCAGCAGGGTGTCTAGACGGATGGAAATGTCCACCAACTGGTCGAACGACAGGTTGGTGTCCCTGCAGGCCAGCTCACGACGAACGTCCTCTCGTAGGCTACACCGGTAGTGGTCGATGAGGGCCCTCTCATTCCACCCCGCATCCGCCGCTAGTGTCCGGAACTCCAGTGCGAACTCCTGTGCGCTCCTCTTCCCCTGTCGGAGGTGGAACAGACGCTCTCCCGCCGCTTTCCCCTCAGGTGGATGATCGAAGACGGCCCTGAAGCGGCGGGAGAACTCCGCGTAGGTGATGGTTGCGGCGTCTATTCCCCTCCATTCGGCGTTGGCCCACTCCAACGCCTTGCCGGATAGACAGGAGATGAGGGCGGAGACGCTCTCGTATCCCGAGGGCGCCGGGTGTATGGTGGCAAGGTAAAGTTCCACCTGCAGGAGGAATCCCTGACACCCGGCTGCAGAACCGTCATATGCCCTCGGGAGCGAGAGCCGAATGCCACTGGGTTCCGGTGCTGAGAGAGGAGGACTGGCCGTTGGTGATGGGATGTTGTAAGAGTGCGTGGGCACCTCTCGATTCACCAATCGGCGCAGAGTGTTGGACACCTCTTCCATGGCGGCCCCGAGTTGCCGGATCATGGTGTCCTGGTAGTTGATCCGGTCCTCCAGGGATTCGGGTGCAGCCGCTGTTCCTGCTGACTCCATGGTGGTGTGTTGTTCTGTCACTAAACCGATGTGGATGTGGTGGAGGAGTCAGGCGCAGGACACTGAGGTAGTAATTAACAACACACAATCATACTAGAACAAAACAAGGAACTTATAAGACACGCAATCAACACACAAATGGACACAGGTGATACAGACAGACAAAAGCAATCGAATGACGAAACATAGAGCGGTGGCAGCTAGTACTCCGGGGACGGCGATCGCCGAAGCCTGCCCGAACCAGGAGGAGGAGCAGCCTCGGCCGAAACCGTGACATCCCCTAGATAAACGTGTATGTACTTTTTGCAACAATGGTTCCATTGAAACCGAACATCATGCGTTGCTTTACTGTGGGTTATTAAACTAAATTAGGGATAATCTTTTTTGTTAGCTGTCCAACCGAAATTAACATTTTAACACTCTTGATGAGTCAGGTTGGTGCGGCCGGTTGTCTTTAGTTGGTTTGGTCAGGGCGTGAGGATCTATGTTAGTATTTCTATGTTTAGGATCTAGATGTATTTATAGGTTTGGCCGGTTGTGATTCCCAATCAGAGGCAGCTGTCGCTCGTTGTCTCTGATTGGGGATCATACTTAAGTAGCCTGTTTGCCTACCTTAGTTGTGGGATCTTGTTCTGTGTTGGCTTGTATGTATATAGCCGGAGGACTTCACGTTACGTTGTTTATTGTATGTTTATTGAGTAATAAACATGTACGCTTTTCACGCTGCACTGTGGTCTGACCCGTCTCTCAACGATTGTGACAAGATATTTCATAAAAAATCTGCCGTTTCCATTAACAATGTCTACACTGTATTTCTGATCAATTAGATGTTGTTTTAATGGACAATAAAATTGCTTTTCTTTCGAAAACAAGGACATTTCTAAGTGACCCCAAACTTTTGAATGGTAGTGTATATACACTACCGATCAAAGGTTTTAGATCACGTAAGGTCCAGGCACCCAGGTGGGTTTTAATATGAAAAGCTGTTATTAACTGGGCACAGAGCATATAAAAAATAATGTACAGTACCTGTCAAATGTTTGGACACACCTACTCATTTCAGGGTATTTCTTTATTTTTACTATGTTCTACATTGTAGAATAATAGTGAAGACATCAAAACTATGAAATAACACATATGGAATCATGTAGTAACCAAAAAAAGTGTTAAACAAATTAAAATACATTTTATATTTGAGATTCTTCAAATAGCCACCCTTTGCCTTGATGACAGCTTTGCACACTTTTGGCATTCTCTCAACCAGCTTCATGAGGTGGTCAACTGGAATGCATTTCAATTAACAGGTGTGCCTTCTTAAAAGTTAATTTGTGGAATGTCTTTCCTTCTTAATGGGTTTGAGCCAATCAGTTGTGTGTGACAAGGTAGGTTGGTATACAGAAAATAGCCCAATTTGGTAAAAGACTAAGTACATATTATGGCAAGAACAGCTCAAATAAGCAAAGAGAAACGACAGTCCATCATTTTAAGACATGAAGTTCAGTCAAAATGGGACATTTCAAGAACTTTGAAAGTTTCTTCAAGTGCAGTTGCAAAAACAATAAAGCGCTATGATGAAACTGGCTCTCATGAGGACCGCCACAGGAATGGAAGATCCAGAGTTACCTCTGCTGCAGAGGATAAGTTCATTAGAGTTACCAGCCTCAGAAATTGCAGCCCAAATAAATGCTTCACAGAGTTCAAGTAACAGACACATGTCTACATCAACTGTTCAGATGAGACTGTGTGAATCAGGCCTTCATGGTCGAATTGCTGCAAAGAAGCCACTACTAAAAGACACCAATAAGACGAATAGACTTGCTTGGGCCAAGAAACACAAGCATTGGACATAAGACCGGTAGAAATTTGTCCTTTGGTCTGGAGTCCAAATTTGAGATTTTTGGTTCAAACCGTTGTGTCTTTGTGAGACGCAGTGTGGGTGAACGGATGATCTCTGCATGTGCATTTCACACCGTAAAGCATTGAGGAGGAGGTGTTATGGTCTGGGGGTGATTTGCTGGTGACACTGTCTGTGATTCATTTAGAATTCAAGGCACACTTAACCAGCATGGCTACCACAGCATTCTGCAGCAATACGCCATCCCATCTGGTTTGGGCTTAGTGGGACTATCATTTGTTTCTCAATAGGACAATGGCCCAACACACCTCCAGGCTGTGTAAGGGATATTTTACCAAGAAGGAGCGTGATGGAGTGCTGCATCAGATGACCTGGCCTCCACAATGTCACGGTTTCGGCCGAGGCTGCTCCTCCTCCTTGTTCGGGCAGGTTTCGGCGGTCGTCGTCTCCGGAGTACTAGCTGCCACCGCTCTATGTTTCTTGTTTGATTGGTTTTGTCTGTTTGTCACACCTGTTTTGTGTTATGTCTCAATTAGCACCCTATTTAGTTTCCTTGTTGTTAGTTAGGTGTTGTGTGTAATTGTTCCATGTCGTGTTGCTGCGCTGCATGTATTTTGGTGCGCTATTTTGTGCTTTCCTCCTTGTTTGTGTTTTAGGAGTAGATTACGCACTTGTTGATTGCGCCCGTTGTATACGCCTGTGCGCGCTTTTCGCATCATGGAGGAGCGTCTTCGCGGTCAAGAGGATCGAATCAACCAGATCGGGCACGCCTTGGACCGCGTAATGAACACCCTCCATCGATGGGAAACCAGCGGGTACCCACACCCCCATCTATCGCACCATCACCATCGGACAGCCCGCCCGTCCAACTACCGGAACCCAGTGGGATTCGGCTCTCGCTCCCGAGGGCGTACGACGGCACCGCTGCCGGGTGTCAGGGGTTCCTATTACAAGTGGAACTCTACCTTGCCACCATACACCCGGCGCCCTCGGGATACGAGAGCGTTTCCGCCCTCATCTCCTGTCTCACCGGCAAGGCGTTGGAGTGGGCCAACGCCGAATGGAGGGGAATAGACGCCGCCACAGTCACCTATGCGGAGTTCTCCCGCCGCTTCCGTGCTGTCTTCGACCATCCACCAGAGGGGAAGACGGCGGGGGAGCGTCTATTCCACCTCCGACCTCCGACAGGGGATGAGGAGCGCTCAAGAGTTTGCGCTGGAGTTTCGGACTCTAGCGGCCGATGCAGGGTGGAATGAGAGGGCCCTCATAGACCACTTTAGATGTAGCCTTCGGGAGGACGTCCGCAGGGAGTTAGCGTCCAGGGATACTACACTAACATTTGACCAGCTGGTGGACATGGCCATTCGGCTGGACACCCTGCTCGCGACCCGCGGACGTCCCAGGTGGGGGCCTCCCATTCCACCCTCCAGCGCCTCCGAGCAGAGCCCGATGGAGCTTGGAGGTGCTGGCGCTAGAGGGAAGAGAGAGGAAGGAACCCGAGGGGGGCAGTCTCCTGCACCAACTGTGGCCGCGGAGGGCACACCGCGGCTAGGTGCTGGGGAGGGTCCCCTGGTGAGGGAGATGGCAGGTCACACATTGGGGAGTCCTCCCAGGTGAGTAGGCGCCCTACTTACCCAGAGCTTTCTGTCGTACACATTACATTACCTGTTTGTTTCCCACAGGTTGCACCTCGTTCCCAGCATAAGGCGCTAGTCGATTCAGGCGCAGCTGGGAATTTTGTAGATCGTAAATTCTGTGTTAAGTTAGGGATTCCCCTCCTTCCAGTCGATAAACCCTTCCCTGTACATGCCTTAGATAGTCGTCCGTTAGGATCTGGGTTAATTGAGGAGGTCACGGCGCCACTTAGGATGATGACGCAGGGGGGGTCATGAGGAGACGATTCAACTCTATCTGATCGACTCTCCTGCGTATCCGGTGGTACTGGGGCTTCCCTGGTTGATTACCCATGATCCTACGATTTCGTGGCGAGAGAAGGCTCTTAAATCAAATCAAATCAAATCAAATCAAATCAAATCAAATTTTATTGGTCACATGCGCCGAATACAACAGGTGCAGACATTACAGTGAAATGCTTACTTACAGCCCTTAACCAACAGTGCATTTATTTTAAACAAAAAAAGTAAGAATAAAACAACAACAAAAAAAGTGTTGAGAAAAAAAGAGCAGAAGTAAAAATAAAGTGACAGTAGGGAGGCTATATATACAATAGAATAAAGTGACAGTAGGGAGGCTATATATACAGGGGGGTACCGTTGCATAGTCAATGTGCGGGGGCACCGGCTAGTTGAGGTAGTTGAGGTAATATGTACATGTGGGTAGAGTTAAAGTGACTATGCATAAATACTTAACAGAGTAGCAGCAGCGTAAAAAGTATGGGGTGGGGGGGCAGTGCAAATAGTCCGGGTAGCCATGATTAGCTGTTCAGGAGCTGCTCAGTGTGAGGGGCTATGTCTGGGTGTTTCCGTAGGGGCGACCTCGGTGGAGAGTCCGAACCAGATGCCAGCACTGCACATTCCGCCTGAGTATGAGGATTTGGCACTCGTGTTTAGTAAGACCAGAGCGGCAAGGTTGCCACCTCATAGACAGGGGGATTGTGCGATAGACCTCCAGACAGGAGCTGCGCTCCCGCGGAGCCATGTGTATCCTTTGTCACAGGAGGAGAAAAGGGCAATGGAGACTTACATTGCCGAGTCTCTGAGACAGGGATACATACGGCCCTCCACTTCTCCCGCGTCCTCGAGCTTCTTTTTGTGAAGAAAAAGGATGGAGGTTTGCGTCCGTGTATTGATTACCGCGGTCTCAATCAGGTGACTGTGAAATATAGTTATCCACTCCCGCTGATTGCGACCATGACGGAGTCATTACACGGGGCACGGTTCTTCACAAAATTGGACCTCAGGAGCGCATATAACTTGGTGCGCATTAGGGAGGCGATGAGTGGAAGACAGCATTTAGTACTACCTCCGGCCATTACGAGTATCTCGTCATGCCATATGGGTTAATGAATGCTCCATCAGTCTTCCAATCGTTTGTAGATGAGATTTTCCGGGACATGCAGGCGCAGGGAGTAGTGGTGTACATAGATGATATTCTTGTGTACAGTTCTACTCGGGCCGAGCATGTAGCCCTGGTGCGCAGGGTATTGAGGAGACTGTTGGAGCATGACCTGTATGTCAAAGCCGAGAAATGTCTGTTCTTTCAGGAGTCAGTCTCCTTTTTGGGTTACCAGTTGTCTGCGTCAGGGGGTGAGAATGGAGGTGGACCGAGTGTCCGCCGTGCGTAATTGGCAAACCCCAACTACGGTTAAAGAGGTGCAGCGGTTCTTGGGTTTTTGCGAATTACTACCGAAGGTTTATCCGGGGGTTTTGGACAGGTGGCAGCTCCCATAACGTCTCTTCTTAAGGGGGGTCCGGTGCGCTTGCAGTGGTCGGCTGAGGCGGACAGGGCCTTTGGGAGACTGAAGGACCTGTTTACCTCGGCTCCGGTGCTGGCGCACCCGGATCCCACTTTACCCTTCCAAGTAGAGGTGGACGCGTCTGAGGCCGGTATCGGGGCAGTTCTTTCACAACGGTCCGGCACACCACCTAAGCTCCGCCCCTGTGCTTTTATTTCTAAGAAGCTCAGTCCGGCGGAGCGGAATTATGACGTAGGGGACAGGGAGCTGTTAGCCGTAGTACAGGCCCTAAAGGTGTGGAGGCATTGGCTTGAGGGGGCTCAGCACCCTTTCCTCATTCTGACCGACCACCGTAACCTGGAATACATTCGGGCAGCTAGGAGACTGAATCCTCGCCAGGCTCGATGGACTATGTTTCTCGCCCGGTTTGTGTTCAAGATCACTTACATCCCTGGGTCCCAGAACGGGAAGGCAGATGCCCTGTCCCGGCGGTATGACACGGAGGAGAGGGCGTGGAGCCCATTCCCATACTACCGGAGTCTTGTCTGGTGGCACCGGTGGTGTGGGAGGTCGATGCGGAGATCGAGCGGGCATTACGCACCGTCCCTAGCCCTCCACAGTGTCCGGTGGGTCGGACGTACGTCCCGCTCGAGGTCCGGGATCGGCTGATTTATTGGGCTCACACGTCCCCCTCCTCTGGACATCCAGGTATTGGCCGGACAGTGCACTGCCTTAGTACGAAGTACTGGTGGCCAACGTTAGCCAGGGATGTGAGGGTTTATGTCTCCTCCTGCTCAGTGTGTGCCCAGTGTAAGGCGCCCAGACACTTGCCCAGGGGTAAATTACAGCCCCTGCCCGTTCCACAACGACCCTGGTCTCACCTCTCGGTGGATTTTGTTACCGACCTTCCCTCCTCACAAGGGAATACCACCATCCTGGTCGTTGTGGATCGGTTCTCGAAGGCCTGTCGTCTCCTTCCCATGCCGGGTCTTCCTACTGCCCTACAGACCGCTGAGGCTCTATTTACTCACGTCTTCCGGCATTACGGGGTACCCGAGGATATAGTGTCTGATCGAGGCCCCCAGTTTACCTCCAGAGTCTGGAGAGCCTTTATGGAACGGTTGGGGGTCTCGGTGAGCCTTTACCTCGGGTTACCACCCGGAGAGTAATGGGCAGGTCGAACGAGTCAACCAGGATGTGGGTAGGTTTCTGAGGTCATATTGTCAGGGCCGGCCGGAGGAGTGGGCGAGATATGTGCCCTGGGCCGAGATGGCACAGAACTCTCTCCGCCACTCCTCCACGAGACTAACCCCTTTCCAGTGTGTGTTAGGGTACCAGCCGGTTCTGGCACCGTGGCATGAGAGCCAGATCGAGGCCCCTGCTGTGGATGAGTGGGTGCGGCGCTCGGAGGAGACGTGGAACGCTGCACACGTCCATCTGCAGCGAGCCATCCGTCGACAGAAGACGAGCGCCGACCTACACCGCAGTGAGGGGCCAGTGTACGCACCTGGAGATCGAGTCTGGCTCTCAACCAGAAACCTGCCCCTCCGCCTGCCCTGCCGGAAGCTGGGTCGGGCGGTTTGTGGGCCTTTTAAAGTCCTGAGGAGATTGAACGAGGTGTGTTACAGGTTACAACTGCCCATTGATTACAAGAATATTAACCCCTCGTTCCATGTGTCTCTCCTCAGGCCGGTGGTAGCTGGTCCACTCCAGGACTTTGAGATTGAGGAGACTCCTCCGCCCCCGTTGGACATCGAGGGGGCTCCGGCGCTACACTGTTCGGACCATCCTGGATTCGAGACGCCGGATGGGGGTCTCCAATATCTCGTGGAGTGGGAGGGTATGGTCCCGGAGGAGCGGTGCTGGGTGCCGAGGGAGGGACATTCTGGATCCGTCCCTGCTGACCGAATTCCATCGTGGTCATCCTACGCGCCCTGCTCCGCGTCCTCCTGGTCGTCCCCGAGGCCGGGGCGGCGCACGGCTGGAGCCGCGCGTCAAGGGGGTACTGTCACGGTTTCGGCCGAGGCTGCTCCCCCTCCTTGTTCGGGCAGGTTTCGGCGGTCGTCGTCTCCGGAGTACTAGCTGCCACCGCTCTATGTTTCTTGTTTGATTGGTTTTGTCTGTTTGTCACACCTGTTTTGTGTTATGTCTCAATTAGCACCCTATTTAGTTTCCTTGTTGTTAGTTAGGTGTTGTGTGTAATTGTTCCATGTCGTGTTGCTGCGCTGCATGTATTTTGGTGCGCTATTTTGTGCTTTCCTCCTTGTTTGTGTTTTAGGAGTAGATTACGCACTTGTTGATTGCGCCCGTTTGTATACGCCTGTGCGCGCTTTTCTCGCATCATGGAGGAGCGTCTTCGCGGTCAAGAGGATCGAATCAACCAGATCGGGCACGCCTTGGACCGCGTAATGAACACCCTCCATCGATGGGAAACCAGCGGGGTACCCACACCCCCATCTATCGCACCATCACCATCGGACAGCCCGCCCGTCCAACTACCGGAACCCAGTGGGATTCGGCTCTCGCTCCCGAGGGCGTACGACGGCACCGCTGCCGGGTGTCAGGGGTTCCTATTACAAGTGGAACTCTACCTTGCCACCATACACCCGGCGCCCTCGGGATACGAGAGCGTTTCCGCCCTCATCTCCTGTCTCACCGGCAAGGCGTTGGAGTGGGCCAACGCCGAATGGAGGGGAATAGACGCCGCCACAGTCACCTATGCGGAGTTCTCCCGCCGCTTCCGTGCTGTCTTCGACCATCCACCAGAGGGGAAGGCGGCGGGGGAGCGTCTATTCCACCTCCGACAGGGGATGAGGAGCGCTCAAGAGTTTGCGCTGGAGTTTCGGACTCTAGCGGCCGATGCAGGGTGGAATGAGAGGGCCCTCATAGACCACTTTAGATGTAGCCTTCGGGAGGACGTCCGCAGGGAGTTAGCGTGCAGGGATACTACACTAACATTTGACCAGCTGGTGGACATGGCCATTCGGCTGGACACCCTGCTCGCGACCCGCGGACGTCCCAGGTGGGGGCCTCCCATTCCACCCTCCAGCGCCTCCGAGCAGAGCCCGATGGAGCTTGGAGGTGCTGGCGCTAGAGGGAAGAGAGGAAGGAACCCGAGGGGGGCAGTCTCCTGCACCAACTGTGGCCGCGGAGTGCACACCGCGGCTAGGTGCTGGGGAGGGTCCCCTGGTGAGGGAGATGGCAGGTCACACATTGGGGAGTCCTCCCAGGTGAGTAGGCGCCCTACTTACCCAGAGCTTTCTGTCGTACACATTACATTACCTGTTTGTTTCCCACAGGTTGCACCTCGTTCCCAGCATAAGGCGCTAGTCGATTCAGGCGCAGCTGGGAATTTTGTAGATCGTAAATTCTGTGTTAAGTTAGGGATTCCCCTCCTTCCAGTCGATAAACCCTTCCCTGTACATGCCTTAGATAGTCGTCCGTTAGGATCTGGGTTAATTGAGGAGGTCACGGCGCCACTTAGGATGATGACGCAGGGGGGTCATGAGGAGACGATTCAACTCTATCTGATCGACTCTCCTGCGTATCCGGTGGTACTGGGGCTTCCCTGGTTGATTACCCATGATCCTACGATTTCGTGGCGAGAGAAGGCTCTTAAATCAAATCAAATCAAATCAAATCAAATTTTATTGGTCACATGCGCCGAATACAACAGGTGCAGACATTACAGTGAAATGCTTACTTACAGCCCTTAACCAACAGTGCATTTATTTTAAACAAAAAAGTAAGAATAAAACAACAACAAAAAAAGTGTTGAGAAAAAAAGAGCAGAAGTAAAAATAAAGTGACAGTAGGGAGGCTATATATACAATAGAATAAAGTGACAGTAGGGGAGGCTATATATACAGGGGGGTACCGTTGCATAGTCAATGTGCGGGGGCACCGGCTAGTTGAGGTAGTTGAGGTAATATGTACATGTGGGTAGAGTTAAAGTGACTATGCATAAATACTTAACAGAGTAGCAGCAGCGTAAAAAGTATGGGGTGGGGGGGCAGTGCAAATAGTCCGGGTAGCCATGATTAGCTGTTCAGGAGCTGCTCAGTGTGAGGGGCTATGTCTGGGTGTTTCCGTAGGGGCGACCTCGGTGGAGAGTCCGAACCAGATGCCAGCACTGCACATTCCGCCTGAGTATGAGGATTTGGCACTCGTGTTTAGTAAGACCAGAGCGGCAAGGTTGCCACCTCATAGACAGGGGGATTGTGCGATAGACCTCCAGACAGGAGCTGCGCTCCCGCGGAGCCATGTGTATCCTTTGTCACAGGAGGAGAAAAGGGCAATGGAGACTTACATTGCCGAGTCTCTGAGACAGGGATACATACGGCCCTCCACTTCTCCCGCGTCCTCGAGCTTCTTTTTTGTGAAGAAAAAGGATGGAGGTTTGCGTCCGTGTATTGATTACCGCGGTCTCAATCAGGTGACTGTGAAATATAGTTATCCACTCCCGCTGATTGCGACCATGACGGAGTCATTACACGGGGCACGGTTCTTCACAAAATTGGACCTCAGGAGCGCATATAACTTGGTGCGCATTAGGGAGGGCGATGAGTGGAAGACAGCATTTAGTACTACCTCCGGCCATTACGAGTATCTCGTCATGCCATATGGGTTAATGAATGCTCCATCAGTCTTCCAATCGTTTGTAGATGAGATTTTCCGGGACATGCAGGCGCAGGGAGTAGTGGTGTACATAGATGATATTCTTGTGTACAGTTCTACTCGGGCCGAGCATGTAGCCCTGGTGCGCAGGGTATTGAGGAGACTGTTGGAGCATGACCTGTATGTCAAAGCCGAGAAATGTCTGTTCTTTCAGGAGTCAGTCTCCTTTTTGGGTTACCAGTTGTCTGCGTCAGGGGTGAGAATGGAGGTGGACCGAGTGTCCGCCGTGCGTAATTGGCAAACCCCAACTACGGTTAAAGAGGTGCAGCGGTTCTTGGGTTTTGCGAATTACTACCGAAGGTTTATCCGGGGGTTTTGGACAGGTGGCAGCTCCCATAACGTCTCTTCTTAAGGGGGGGTCCGGTGCGCTTGCAGTGGTCGGCTGAGGCGGACAGGGCCTTTGGGGAGACTGAAGGACCTGTTTACCTCGGCTCCGGTGCTGGCGCACCCGGATCCCACTTTACCCTTCCAAGTAGAGGTGGACGCGTCTGAGGCGGTATCGGGGCAGTTCTTTCACAACGGTCCGGCACACCACCTAAGCTCCGCCCCTGTGCTTTTATTTCTAAGAAGCTCAGTCCCAGGCGGAGCGGAATTATGACGTAGGGGACAGGGAGCTGTTAGCCGTAGTACAGGCCCTAAAGGTGTGGAGGCATTGGCTTGAGGGGGGCTCAGCACCCTTTCCTCATTCTGACCGACCACCGTAACCTGGAATACATTCGGGCAGCTAGGAGACTGAATCCTCGCCAGGCTCGATGGACTATGTTTCTCGCCCGGTTTGTGTTCAAGATCACTTACATCCCTGGGTCCCAGAACGGGAAGGCAGATGCCCTGTCCCGGCGGTATGACACGGAGGAGAGGGGCGTGGAGCCCATTCCCATACTACCGGAGTCTTGTCTGGTGGCACCGGTGGTGTGGGAGGTCGATGCGGAGATCGAGCGGGCATTACGCACCGTCCCTAGCCCTCCACAGTGTCCGGTGGGTCGCACGTACGTCCCGCTCGAGGTCCGGGATCGGCTGATTTATTGGGCTCACACGTCCCCCTCCTCTGGACATCCAGGTATTGGCCGGACAGTGCACTGCCTTAGTACGAAGTACTGGTGGCCAACGTTAGCCAGGGATGTGAGGGTTTATGTCTCCTCCTGCTCAGTGTGTGCCCAGTGTAAGGCGCCCAGACACTTGCCCAGGGGTAAATTACAGCCCCTGCCCGTTCCACAACGGCCCTGGTCTCACCTCTCGGTGGATTTTGTTACCGACCTTCCCTCCTCACAAGGGAATACCACCATCCTGGTCGTTGTGGATCGGTTCTCGAAGGCCTGTCGTCTCCTTCCCATGCCGGGTCTTCCTACTGCCCTACAGACCGCTGAGGCTCTATTTACTCACGTCTTCCGGCATTACGGGGTACCCGAGGATATAGTGTCTGATCGAGGCCCCCAGTTTACCTCCAGAGTCTGGAGAGCCTTTATGGAACGGTTTGGGGGTCTCGGTGAGCCTTACCTCGGGTTACCACCCGGAGAGTAATGGGCAGGTCGAACGAGTCAACCAGGATGTGGGTAGGTTTCTGAGGTCATATTGTCAGGGCCGGCCGGAGGAGTGGGTGAGATATGTGCCCTGGGCCGAGATGGCACAGAACTCTCTCCGCCACTCCTCCACGAGACTAACCCCCTTTCCAGTGTGTGTTAGGGTACCAGCCGGTTCTGGCACCGTGGCATGAGAGCCAGATCGAGGCCCCTGCTGTGGATGAGTGGGTGCGGCGCTCGGAGGAGACGTGGAACGCTGCACACGTCCATCTGCAGCGAGCCATCCGTCGACAGAAGACGAGCGCCGACCTACACCGCAGTGAGGGGCCAGTGTACGCACCTGGAGATCGAGTCTGGCTCTCAACCAGAAACCTGCCCCTCCGCCTGCCCTGCCGGAAGCTGGGTCGGCGGTTTGTGGGGCCTTTTAAAGTCCTGAGGAGATTGAACGAGGTGTGTTACAGGTTACAACTGCCCATTGATTACAAGAATATTAACCCCTCGTTCCATGTGTCTCTCCTCAGGCCGGTGGTAGCTGGTCCACTCCAGGACTTTGAGATTGAGGAGACTCCTCCGCCCCGTTGGACATCGAGGGGGCTCCGGCGTACACTGTTCGGACCATCCTGGATTCGAGACGCCGGATGGGGGGTCTCCAATATCTCGTGGAGTGGGAGGGGTATGGTCCGGAGGAGCGGTGCTGGGTGCCGAGGAGGGACATTCTGGATCCGTCCCTGCTGACCGAATTCCATCGTGGTCATCCTACGCGCCCTGCTCCGCGTCCTCCTGGTCGTCCCCGAGGCCGGGGGCGGCGCACGGCTGGAGCCGCGCGTCAAGGGGGGGGTACTGTCACGGTTTCGGCCGAGGCTGCTCCTCCTCCTTGTTCGGGCAGGTTTCGGCGGTCGTCGTCTCCGGAGTACTAGCTGCCACCGCTCTATGTTTCTTGTTTGATTGGTTTTGTCTGTTTGTCACACCTGTTTTGTGTTATGTCTCAATTAGCACCCTATTTAGTTTCCTTGTTGTTAGTTAGGTGTTGTGTGTAATTGTTCCATGTCGTGTTGCTGCGCTGCATGTATTTTGGTGCGCTATTTTGTGCTTTCCTCCTTGTTTGTGTTTTAGGAGTAGATTACGCACTTGTTGATTGCGCCCGTTTGTATACGCCTGTGCGCGCTTTTCTCGCCTCCGGGCTGGTTTTGGAAATTTGTTGTGATATCTACTAAAGTATTCTTGTTGGACTTTACTTCTGCCTCCTGCGCCTGATTCCACACCACACCTACCATAGCAACTCCTGACACACAATCCCCCGACCTCAACCAAATTGAAATGGTTTGGGATGAGTCGGACCGCAGAGCGAAGGAAAAGCAGACAACAAGTGCTCAGCATATGTGGGAACTCCTTCAAGAGTGTTGGAAAAGCATTCCAGGTGAAACTGGTTGAGAGAATGCCAAGCGTGTGCAAAGCTGTCATCAAGGCAAAGGGTGGCTATTTGAAGAATCTAAAATCAAAAATATTTTTTGATTCGTTTAACACTTTTTTGGTTACTACATGATTCCATTTGTGTTATTTCATAGTTTTGATGTCTTCACTATTATTTTACAATGTAGAATATATTAAAAATAAAGAAAAACCCTTGAATGAGTAGGTTTTCTAAAACTTTTGACTGGTTTTGTGTATATATATAATTAATAAATAAATATAGTGTGACTTTAGATGTTTCTCGTTGTCATCTTCTAAAACGAGTATTTTTGCGTTAGTTTTCTGTACGTGTAAATATGAAACATCTGTGCTTTTTACCTGGGATATTCACTTGAAGAGGGGGTATCTTACTGGTGGAGGGTTCACTCTGAAGAAACACATAGATAATCAAGAGGTTATTAAAGGAATCATTCCTCAGAACTTAGCACAAATGCTTTAGTTTGAAATGCATTTTCTTCATGTATGTTGTTTTCACTGATTACTTTTGACTGATGTTGTTTATAGATTAGATTAGATGTTGGCTATGTTGTATAGTGTTGCGACTATGAGAGCCTAGCTGTTACGAGCATTGGGCGAGTAACCGAAAGGTTGCTGGTTTGAATTCCAACTAGGTGAAAACGCACTTGCCCTTGAGTGAGGACCTTAACCCTAATTTATCCTGTAAGTCGTTCTGCAAAAGAGTGTCTGCCAAATGACTGAAATATAAAGGGCTTGATAAATGCTTTTGATTGTTATTATCTTAGTCCCTCTGGAGTGCACTGCTATCCTAATCTTAATGTATGACAATCCATCTCTGTTAAATGGCATGAGACATTCCAAGAAGTTGGACCTCAGACAAATGAGCTCTAGATTTTACCCACCTGGTCATACACTGTTTCTCCCAATCCAGAGGTTGTGGGCACACTTCCTCCAACTGTACCAAAGCGTTTATCCAATGACCTGGCGACAGAGTCACAACAATTGTCATTTTGTCCATGGCAATGGGACATTATATGTAGTCAGTGATGAATAAAGGAATGATGTGTTGCTTACATTTTAGTGTCTGATCGTTTAGGAGTTTGCTTTCTGGTTTTTATGGTGGCCTTTTGACTAGGCTTTTGATTGACCATCTCACCAGTAACCTGGGGACAGATACCATGTTGGGTTATAGGGGTGACAAATATAAAGGTCTGTATGCTTATCTAAATAAAAACTATGCATTTGGTTGAGTTAATTAATTGTACTTTAGGGCTGAGGTTTCATGTAAATGGTTATAGAGGAGGGTAAAGATGGTACATTTCCTGAGGAACTCTTGGAGGCTGATAAAGAAGTGGCCTCTTGAATGTTCTTGTCATCATTGGGTTGCTGCCATTTCTGCAGTTAAAAAACATTAGTGCAAGTGCAACTTTTAAGAAAAATAATGATTTATTAAAACAGCAAAAGCACATGACATTCAGTATTTAATCTTCATTTTCAAGAGAAAATCAAGTGCTCATGTTCTTGTGAATTCCAACCATTTTGTAATTGTAGGATGTTCGCAATACTTTTTCACATCAAATTTCAAATAATAGTAAGATGCACAGACCACATATTTATTCTCACATGAGTAAACTGTTTATCTGAATGCAAGTCTCTCTGTTTTTACCCCTTATCTACTTTATATTTTCTTTAAAAAAACACATGATTCTACTATTTATTTTGCTATAAATATTTAAAAGGGAAGGCACTTTTCAAGACCCTCAGTATTTTATTTTATTTTTACCTCTCCAGAACATGCACTTTTCGTTTGTCTTATATTTCTCATCTGGGGTGCTAGTATCAAACGGTTAAATTAATTCAAAAAACTATTTACGTGAACATTGAAAATACTATGCATGTGTACAAGGAACGGACATGTTTAATGAAGAGATTATAAAACATGCGACAATAGCAAGCCTATCTTCTCATATTATTGAACATGCAGGATTATTTGACCTGACATCACATGAAGGATCATTTGTCTTATACTGTTAAAATGTATTATGAAGTTATGAGAGAGAGAGAGAGAGACCCAGACTCAGCGGTTAGCCAACCATTTGAAGTATTTTATTAGGCCTATGTGGTCTAAAAAGGAAGGACAATACAATCACCAGGATCCACTTTTATAGACAATATACAGACGCACTGACAGCGCATTGCGCAAACAAAACAACCCTCGCAATATGAACTGGAATTACATGGGTCTATTATTGGAAGAGACTGTCACTGGCAAACATGGTGACGAGGAGGGGATACTATAATGTAATGTTGTTGGGTCTGTAACTTACCACCCTCCTCGTGGAGAAAAGCACCAGAGCTAATTATAACACACAAAGTAAGAAAAACTATTAAATGCATCATTCTAACATTGCCTAAAATTATGAATAAGATACTAATGAGATAAAGTAATTTTGATTAAGACATGAGCGAGCTGAGACGGATGTGACCTATATGCCGCCTGTTTGTTCAGCACTTTTGAAATGGACAGCGACATAATTCAGAATATGGCCCGTTCTTACAGTTTTCTCCCTGCACACCAAGTCAGAACCGTAGGATAAATAAAGGGGGATATAAGCAGCCAATGAAAGTTCTTACAATATCCGATGATGACATTTCTCTAAAACAGGCTATAGGCTACAAGTGCACTACCAAGTCAGAACAGTAGGCTATATGCCTATTTGTTCAGCGCTTTTGAAATGGACAGCGACATAATTCAGAACATGGGCCGTTCTTACAGTTTTCTCCCTGCACAACAAGTCCAAACAGTAGGCTAAATTAACAGGGGCACATAAGCAGACAATGAAAGCTCTTACAATGGGGGCACGGAAGCAAACAATGAAAGCTGTTACAATATTTGATGATGACATTTCTCTAAAACAGGCTATAGGCTACCTGTGCACCACCAAGTCAGGACAGTAGGCTAAGTTCTAAGGGGGAAAGGGACCACATTCTTAGGGTGAGGCACATGGGCTACTAACTGCTTACTACACAACATACACTTAGTATTACTTTCTTAGCTACAGTATACATATCTCCCTGGCATATTACATAACTTATGCAGCAGCATACTAGACATATTTGTTGTGCTGTGCTCACTTGAACAGGAAGTTGGCATGGCGATCCTTCTTGTGGGCAAACTTCTCAATTACTTTGTCATCAAAGTCTGGAATTCTCTGGATGAAGTCATGCTGGATTGACAGCATGGCCAATGCATTTAACCTTTTCTGGCCCATGGAGTTGCGTATTATGTTTTTTAAAATCCTTTTAAGGGTGGAAAAGTATCTCTCTTACTCTGCGATTGTCATTGGAGTGTTGATGATGATTTTGAGAAGAGAGGCCATCTCAGACAAGGCCTCCTGCAGGTTGTTCTCGTAGAGTGATTTCAATAAAGAAAGTGCTGTCTTTCCAGTGTGCAACTCAGGATGCCGGTAGACAGTGAACATCTCGCTTTTCAACTTCTCCTGGTTGCCCACAGGCCATAGCATGGTAGAACACTGGAGTTCTGCAGTCAGAAAGGAATCCTTCAGTAGCGTTTGGACACCACGTACATTACCACTCATCACCGCTGCCCTGTCGTAGGTTTGTGCAACCAGCTTCTCCTTGACATTCTGTGGCGCCAGGACTTGTTTGATGGTGTTGGAGAGGCCAACACAAGTTTTGTCCTTCCCCTCTACAAAAACCTCTCACACACACTGTTGTCTGGTAACATGTAGCGCAGCAATATTACCATCTATATTACCATCTTTACAGGAGACGTCAGTGGTCTCGTCTGCCTGTACAGATGCAAAAGGAGTCTCAGACACCTCCTTAGCTATAGCTTCTCTGTACACTTCATATATACAATCCAAAAGTTCATTTTGGATCGTGCTTGATGTACCCTTAAAAATTGCTTGGTTGTCATAATTACTTTGTAGCCTGTAATCTCCTTCACGCATGGTCTCAAAAATACACCAGAAAACGCCTGGGTTCAAGGAGTCGACAGACTCGTCATGGCCCCGCAGTGCTGTCTCAAAATTGCCACACAATTTAATGCATGCTATAATTCTGGCAAGCACGTACTTATTCTCCTCCTTTTGTTGGTTGTGGAGGTCGATGGCTCATCTATATGTGGTGTCTAGCTGAGCCACAACATTTGATTTCCCCAGTAATCCGAGTTTAACAGCGTTGTCTATATGTGATGCACAATTCTCATGTTTTGAGACCCTTTCAGACAAATGTGTTAAATCCTTAAACCCAGACTTGGACCACACACCCTCTCCACTGAATGCAGTGCCATGCAAAATAATTCATCCCCCATGGTGTTTGTCCTATTTTGTTGCATTACAACCTGTAATTTAAATGGATTTTTATTTGGTTTTCATGTAATGGACAAACACAAAATAGTCTAAATTGGTGAAGTGGAATGAAAATAATAACTTGTTTCAAAAAATTCTAAAAAATACATTACGGAAAAGTGGTGTGTGCATATGTATTCACCCCCTTTGCTATGAAGCCTCTAAATAAGATCTGTTGCAACCAATTACCTTCAGAAGTCACATAATTAGTTAAATAAAGTCCACCTGTGTGCAATCTAAGTTTCCCATGATCTGTCACATGATCTCAGTATATATACACCTGTTCTGAAAGGCCCCCAGAGTCTGCAACACCACTAAGCAAGGGGCAACACCAATCAAGTGGCACCATGAAGACTAAGGAGCTCTCCAAACAGGTCAGGGACAAAGTTGTGGAGAAGTACAGATCAGGGTTGGGTTATAAAAAAATATAAAACATTGAACATCCCACAGAGCACCATTAAATCCATTATTAAAAAATAGAAAGAATATGGCACCATAACAAACCTGCGAAGAGAGGGCTGCCCACCAAAACTTGCGGACCAGGCAAGTAGGGCATTAATCAGAGAGGCAACAAAGATACCAAAAATAACCCTGAAGGAGCTGCAAAGCTCCACAGCGGAGATTGGAGTATCTGTCCATAGGACCACTTTAAGCCGTACACTCCACAGAGCTGGGCTTTATGGAAGAGTGGCCAGAAAAAAAGCCATTTGTTAAAGACAAAAATAAACAAACACGTTTGGTGTTTACCAAAAGGCATGTGGGAAACTCCCCAGACATATGGAAGAAGGTACTCTGGTCAGATGAGACAAAAATTGAGCTTTTTGGCCATCAAGGAAATTGCTGTCTGGCGCAAACCCAATACCTCTCATCACCCAGAGAACACCATCCCCACAGTGAAGCATGGTGGTGGCAGCATCATGCTGTGGGGATGTTTTTCATCGGCAGGGACTGGGAAACTGGTCAGAATTGAAGGAATGATGGATGGCGCTAAATACAGGGAAATTCTTGAGGGAAACCTGTTTCAGTCTTCCAGAGATATGAGACTGGGACGGAGGTTCGCCATCCAGCAGGACAATGACCCTAAGCATACTGCTAAAGCAACACTCGAGTGGTTTAAGAGGAAACATTTAAATGTATTGGAATGGCCTAGTCAACGCCCAGACCTCAATCCAATCTGTGGTATGACTTAAAGATTGCTGTACACCAGCGGAACCCAGCCAACTTGAAGGAGCTGGAGCAGTTTTGCCTTGAATAATGGGCAAAAATCCCAGTGGCTAGATGTGCCAAGCTTATAGAGACATACCCCAAGAGACTTGCAGCTGTAATTGCTGCAAAAGGTGGCTCTACAAAGTATTGATTTTGGGGGGGTGAATACATATGCACTCAGTTTTTTTGTCTTATTTCTTGTTCGTTTCACCAAAAAATATATATTGCATCTTCAAAGTGGTAGGCATGTTGTGTAAATCAAACGATACAAACCCCCCAAAACTCCATTTTAATTCCAGGTTGTAAGGCAACAAAATAGGAAAAATGCCAAGGGGGTGAATACTTTCGCAAGCCACTGTAGCAGGCAGGGGAAGCAAAATGGTGATTGCGTTGAGATGCTTGCAGTTAGCAAATGCTTCCTTCCAAACCACTCATTGTTGAATTTGCAATTTCCTACTTTTTGTGTAATGTTTATTTCCCAATGGCCGATGAGCACCAAGACGTTTGATCTCTAATTTATCTTTATATGACAATGATTGAAAAGGATTTGCTAGTAGATTGTCGTCTTGATTCATGATGATGACTGTTAGCTTGCTAGCAAAGATTTATAAAGTATGATGTTGACATGATCAGTCCAATCAAAGCTACTGTAGATATATCGTGATTTGACATCATTTTATCTGTGGCCAATGACCTTAAGCCTTTTTGGATGGGCTCTTCTAATGTAACTCTATGGCAGCACCCAAGGGGCTTACATTTTCGAGATCTCCCCATAGATTTTGCGGTGACGTAGTGTCGCCATGAGTGACAGAACACTACCAACCCCTACGCTCTGTATTTCCACTGGCTGCCCCACCACCACAGAAAGCACTGATCTAGACTGAAACACCTGCATTTTGAAACTACCTTACTCAAGAAAGCAAAAAATTAGACCACGTTTGTATGCAGCTTTATTTACTCAATGTTTTTATTTTATTTTACATTGTTTGAAAACTGATGTGTGACACGTATTAATGCCAAAATAACATGCAAAACAGGCACACCAAAAAAACTGGTGGGGCTCAAAACAGCTGGTAGTCAGCATGTACGCATAGCACAAGAGCACAATACAATACAATACATTAAAAACAATTACAATGGTCAATTACATTTTCTTCTATCAGAGCTTATAATTCAGACAAGATTGATTCCTTATGATGTGGTTCATTGAGGACACCACACCTTCCAGCTAGAGAGCCAGGTGGTGCAAATCAACTGTAGGTTTACTATTATCAAATCAGTCCCTCCAGGATTTCGCTGCGTTTTTTTGTGAGTTGCAGGCAAAAATGCTGGATGTTGCGTTGGCAATTCTAAAATGTTGTAACACAATTGGCGATGATTTTGTCCAATTTGTCAAAAAAGGACTAAACAAGGGGAAATTATTGATGAGTGGCTTGATAGAACCATTTTATGCAGTAAAAGTGGTTACAATTATGAGTCCTCTTTTTGTAGTGCGATGATTGGACAGTTTTGTGCGGTCATATTGTAATACTGCGGTGATTAGTGAAATTTGCAAGCCTTCGCACAATACGTTTTACAGTTTAGAAATGAAAGCAATTTATGTATCTAGTCCCTCCATTTGAAGAAGTCATAAGTATTTGGACAAATTCACTTATAGTGTTGTTACGAAACCGAATAACTAGCCGGCTAATATTGTTGTCAACCTGCAGATGGCACACTACATCACATATCTCTGCCCGGAAGGTCTCAGCTAGAGACACAAGAATCATCTCCCACACTAGGGAGAACCATTTCCTGGGAACCACTTTCTACGTGTTCTCAGAAAATGTTGTGATGTTTTCTTTCGCTGTTCAGAGAAATTAGGCATTGAAGCTGTTAAGTTTGTGTCCTATCCTACATCCTGAAATTACCAGGTTCTGACCACTAGATGGTGCTGTTTCTGCATAGTAGGTGCGTTTATTTGTTTAAGAATCCCCCACTCAATGTTAAAGGGATAGTTCACCCAAATTACAAAATAACATATTGGTTTCCTTACCCTGTAAGCAGTTTACGGAAAAGGTAAGACAGCAACCTAAGCTAACATATGGAATTGTTTTAAGGGGAACTTCAGTATTTTACAACTTCATTTTAGATGGTTCCTCACCCTGAAGGTATGGACCTGGAAAAAATGGTAATTTTGCAACTAAAAAATTGCAATTAAATAAATGTCATCGACAAATCACCTGAAATCCACTGAAATCAAGTCAATATTTGGTTTGACGTCACTTAAAGGTGATTTAGTCATAAAATAAAGATATGCATTGTATGTTTCACCAACGCACCAGTAGAGAGGAGGTTGCTTCTATAGTAGAACAGTTTTGTAATATCTGTAAAACATTCATCACTTTTCCATATCTCATTTGCAATAACTTTAGCATTGAATGATCACATTAAAATATATGAATCAAAATCTGAATCCAATTTTACCCAAGCTAAACCCTAATTCAAGCTGACTTAATTCATGCAGCCACTTTCAAACAAAAAAATATGTTTATAGTCACATTACATAAAGGGTATGTTCGTAAATTCACACTGGCAATCTACTGGTTTGAGTGCCAGAGCGCAGAATAATTGAAGAATTTACGAACGCCCTATTGAGTGTTGTTAAATCTAAGAATAACAAGTGTTGCCAAAATTGCAGGTTATTTTGCAATGACAGTAGACAAAAAAATAATGTATGTAATTAGCGTAACTATTCTAAATACATGGTTACTAAGAAGCAACATACAGTAGGCCAAAACACTTATTTTACAATCGTGTTGGAATAATGTAGTACCTATGGGTAGCACCAGTTTAAATCATGCCTCCATCCATGGATAGGCTAGTTCTCTGTCACAACTGAATTCAACATTATTTGGTTGGGTTTATTTGTTTATAAAAAGTGTGAAATGGTCTAAAGAATCTAAGGTCCAGGCACTCAGGTGGGTTTTAATATGAAAAGCTGTTATTAACTGGGCACAGAGCATATAAAAAATAATGTACAGTACCTGTCAAAAGTTTGGACACACCTACTCATTCCAGGGTATTTCTTAATTTTTACTATGTTCTACATTGTAGAATAATAGTGAAGACATCAAAACTATGAAATAACACATATGGAATCATGTAGTAACCAAAAAAAGTGTTAAACAAATCAAAATACATTTTATATTTGAGATTCTTCAAAGTAGCCACCCTTTGCCTTGATGAAAGCTTTGCACACTCTTGGCATTCTCTCAACCAGCTTCATGAGGTAGTCACCTGGAATGCATTTCAATTAACAGGTGTGCCTTCTTTAAAAGTTAATTTGTGGAATGTCTTTCCTTCTTAATGCGTTTGAGCCAATCAGTTGTGTTGTGACAAGATAGGGTTGGTATACAGAAGATAGCCCTATTTCGTCAAATACCAAGTCCATATTATGGCAAGAACAGCTCAAATAAGCAAAGAGAAATGACAGTCCATCATTATTTTAAGACATGAAGGTCAGTCAATCCAGAAAATGTCAAGAACTTTGAAAGTTTCTTCAAGTGCACTCGCAAAAACCATCAAGCGCTATGATGAAACTGGCTCTCATGAGGACCGCCACAGTAAAGGAAGACCCAGAATTACCTCTGCTGCAGAGGACAAGTTCATTAGAGTTACCAGCCTCAGAAATTGCAGCCCAAATAAATGCTTCACAGAGTTCAAGTAACAGACACATCTCAAAATCAACTGTTCAGAGGAGACTGCGTGAATCAGGCCCTCATGGTCGAATTGCTGCAAAGAAACCATTACTAAAGGACATCAACAAGAAGAGACTTGCTTGGGCCAAAAAACACGAGCAATGGACATTAGACCGGTGGAAATCTGTCCTTTCTGATCTGATCCTGGCACCGACGAAGATGGCGGCCTCGCGACTAGCTCTTAGGAAACTTTGCAGAATTTTGTTTTATTTTTTAACTTATTAGCTCAGAAAGTGTTTTGCATCATTACATACAGCCAGGAAAAACTATTGGATATCAGAGCGGCGGCAACTCACCAGCATTACGACCAGGAATACAACTTTCCCGAAGCAGATCCTTTGTTTGCCCTCCCCAGGGCAACTGAACTGATTCCAGCGGCTGACCCAAAACATCGGCGGCGGTGGAGAGGCACTCGGAGCGGCCTGCTGGTTCGACTTAGGAGGTGTGCACACCACCCACCGCTTACGAGTATATTACTCGCTAATGTTCAATCTTTAGTTAACAAACTCGATGAACTCCAGGCAAGGAGGGTGGGTAGTTTACCAGGGGCAAACTACCCACCCTCCAAGACACATACAGCACCCGATGTCACAGGAAGGCCAAAAAGATCATCAAGGACATCAACCACCCGAGCCACTGCCTGTTCACCCCGCTATCATCCAGAAGGCGAGGTCAGTACAGGTGCATCAAAGCTGGGACCGAGAGAATGAAAAACAGCTTCTATCTCAAGGCCATCAGACTGTTAAATAGCCATCACTAGCACATTATAGGCTGCTGCTGCCTATTGAAATCACTGGCCACTTTAAGAAATGGAACACTAGTCACTTTAATAATGTTAACATATCTTGCACTACTCATCTCATATGTATATATTGCATTCTATTCTATAATATTCTACTGTGTCCATGCCGCTCTGTCATTGCTCGTCCATATATGTATATATTCTTAAATCTTAAATCCCATTCCTTACTAGTATTGTGTGTATTGGGTATATGTTGTGAATTTTGGGTATATGTTGTGAATTTTTTGATATTTCACATTTCACTCCACAAAGGTCACATGTAGACATAATCAGAAAATTGCATGATCTAATTTTGTTATTTCCCTTGAGTTTGTCCCCATGACCAGGCTTGTTCTCTGAATTCAACCTTACTTGGTTGGGTTGACTTTGTTTCAAATTGTTCTAGGCTACGGCAAATGTTAGTATCAACTTGTGATGGATAGATACTGTATCTTATGGATGAGTGGATGTAGGACTACTTGTTGTGAAATGGGTGGATGTACTTCCTATGAAAAGAACAGAACAGAAGAAACATGTACGTCACTAAACAAGTCTAGACAGATTATAATGAGAAGATTGGTTGGCACAAAAGTAGTCCTACTTCATAACAATATAACCTTGTGTTAAAGACAAATTCAAGACAAAATTATTTTTATGATACTACGGTGTGGAATGTGCTCTCACTATACCAATTTTACTGTTCCTTCCCTCTCTCTCCTTCTCTCTCTCTCCTTCTCTCTCTCTCCTTTCCTCTCTCTCCTTCCTTCTCTCACGCTCAAACCTCTCATGCCATTAAATGTATTGCTATTAATAGTCTTCCTGTAACCCCAACTGTTGTATTGGTTGACGTTTTCATAAAGAAAGAGTGCATCATATTAAACATGACAACAGGGATTTGATTAGAAAAGGCTGTGTGTTGGGGTACAATGTCACATCACAATGTCTTTAGCTTGCAAACATACAGTTCAAATGAGGTAAACTACTGAATGTATGTGTAATATTTGTTTGATAGAACGCATACATTCAGTATGGTAGACCTGCCCTGAACTGATCTGACTGAATAGACCTGGGATAATCTCCTCATTCAAAAGACAGTTCAACATGATAGACCTGCCCTGAACTTATCTGACTGAATAGATCTGTGATAATCTCCTCATTCAAAAGACAGTTCAACATGATAGACCTGCCTTGAACTGATCTGGCTGAATAGACCTGGGATAATCTCCTCATTCAAAAGACAGTGCAAAGGAAAGATGTTAAGTGGACTGTACAAAGATCATGTTCCATAAACCAGATTTACATTCAACTTTTATATTTTAGTAATTTAGCAGACAATCTTATCCAGAGTGACTTAGAATTATCAGATATGATAGATGTCAAGAACCTCCTCAAATTCAATTATGTTCAGAATAACAATGAGGTTAATAATAAACAATGATTTCCTTTCAATTACAGTTGCTGTGCACCTGAAGTATGTAAACATTAAGACTGAGTTCGACCAAAACCATAAAAACTCCACATGTGCGTGGATTTCTCCAGGCAAGGATTTCTTTCAGAGAGACATCAAGGCCTGTAACATACTCTGTTTCACGGAAACATGGCTCTCTTGTGATATACTTTCGGAATCGATACAGCCAGAGGGGTTCTCAGTTCATCGCCCAGACAGGAATAAATATCTCTCCGGGAAGCAGAAGGGCGGAGGTGTGTGTTTCATGATTAACGACTCATGGTGTAATTGTAGTAACATACAGGAACTCGAGTCCTTCTGTTCACCCGACCTAGAATTTCTTACAATCAAATGCCGACCGTATTATCTCCCAAGAGAATTTTCTTCGGTTATAGTCAATGATAAACAAGTAATAAACAATGATTTCCTTTCAATTACAGTTGCTGTGCACCTGAAGTATGTAAACATTAAGACTGAGTTCGACCAAAACCATAAAAACACCACATGTGGGGGATAGATCCGGAACCTCCTCATTACCTCCTATCAGAATAAGCTTAGATTTAGGCTACTGTTTTTATGGGTATTTCACACTATGTTGGGGGGATCAGACTGTAATGCTTGTATGGATGTCATCCCCAATGTGTTTTCATGTCATCGTCACCACACTTACAAAAAAAACATGTCAAATTTGCAGTTTCACATGTGCACAGCTATTTTCACGTTGAGCTTAAATTTCACATGTGAAACCATATTTTCATATGTATTACATTTAGAGTTCACATGTTAACACCACCTTTTTACATGTGAGGCGAATAACATGTTTTCGCCTCACATGTGATTTGCATTTTCTCATGTGAAAAACATTTACGTGAAAATCACATTTGCCGTTTCACATGTTAAACAACTCCACATGTGAAAATGTCACTTTCACATGTGGAATTGTATGTTCATGACACACACGCTCACACACACTGTGATGCCTAGTTTTTGTCTTTGCTCAGTTGAAGGGCTTAGAGGACTCTCTCCCTCTGGTTCATCGTGCTGACCTTTTATCAATCTAAATGGTCTCTGCACCGTAACATTTCAATGTGTTTTGTGTGTGGTTCGTGCAATTGAATATAAACTCAGCAAAAAAAGAAACGTCTTCTCACTGTCAACTGCGTTTATTTTCAGCAAACTTAACATGTGTAAATATTTGTATGAACATAACAAGATTCAACAACTGAGACATAAACTGAACAAGTTCCAAAGACATGTGACTAACATAAATGGAATAATGTGTCCCTGAACAAAGGGGGGATCAAAATCAAAAGTAACAGTCAGTATCTGGTGTGGCCACCAGCTGCATTAAGTACTGCAGTGCATCTCCACCTCATAGACTGCACCAGATTTGCCAGTTCTTGCTGTGAGATGTTACCCCACTCTTCCACCAAGGCACCTGCAAGTTCCCAGACATTTCTGGGGGGAATGGCCCTAGCCCTCACCCTCCGATCCAACAGGTCCCAAACGTACTCAATGGGATTGAGATCCGGGCTCTTCGCTGGCCATGGCAAAACACTGACATTCCTGTCTTGCAGGAAATCACGTACAGAACGAGCAGTATGGCTGGTGGCATTGTCATGCTGTAGGGTCATGTCAGGATGAGCCTGCAGGAAGGGTACTACATGAGGGAGGAGGATGTCTTCCCTGTAACGCACAGCGTTGAGATTGCCTGCAATGACAACAAGCTCAGTCTGATGATGCTGTGACACACCGCCCCAGACCATGACGGACCCTCCACCTCCAAATCGATCCCGCTCCAGAGTACAGGCCTCAGTGTAACGCTCACTCCTTCGACGATAAACGCGAATCCGACCATCACCCCTGTTGAGACAAAACTGCGACTCGTCAGTGAAGAGCACTTTTTGCCAGTCCTGTCTGGTCCAGCGACGGTGGGTTTGTGCCCATAGGCGACATTGTTGCCAGTGATGTCTGGTGAGGACTTGCCTTACAACAGGCATACAAGCCCTCAGTCCAGCCTCTCTCAACCTATTGCAGACAGTCTGAGCACTGATGGAGGGATGGTGCGTTCCTGGTGTAACTCGGGCAGTTGTTATTGAAATCCTGTACCTGTCCCGCAGGTGTGATGTTTGTATGTACCGATCCTGTGCAGGTGTTGTCCATTTTCAGAGTCAGTACAAAGGCCTCTTTAGTGCCCTAAGTTTTCATAACTGTGACCTTAATTGCCTACCGTCTATAAGCTGTTAGTGTCTTAACAACTGTTCCACAGGTGTATGTTCATTAATTGTTTATGGTTAATTGAACAAGCATGGGAAACAGTGTTTAAACCCTTTACAATGAAGATCTGAAAATGGGACGTTTCTTTTTTTGCTGAGTTTATCTGTGTCTTTCTGACAAACTTCAATGTGTAAATGTCCAGCTGGTTGACAGTTTAATGTACTGCTGTCTTCTTATGTATTTTGCACTGGAGACATGCTCTATAATAGAGACATGCTCTATGAAAGAGCCATGCTCTATGACAGAGACATGCTCTATGACAGAGACATGATCTATGACAGAGACATGCTCTATGACAGAGACATGCTCTATGACAGAGACATGATCTATGACAGAGACATGATCTATGACAGAGACATGCCCTAATACAGAGACATGATCTATGACAGAGACATGCTCTATGACACTGCATGTTTGAGCTATAGCTGATACACAAGCCTATTGTAGAGTCTTACAAGAGCCCATGCATTATGTACAGCAATGTAGCAGCCTTTCAAAAGCATGAGCTAGACCTAGATGATCTATTGGTCAATGTTGGAAAACATGAAAAGGAAACCAAAGTAACCTATCAGCTTGAGGTACACTGTGTGGACGGCCTTTCCTGAACCAGCTCAGCCAACACTAACCCCAAGTTCAACCATGAGGAAACCATGACTTGAATTCATGCTCATACAAATACAAGGTTACAGCAACAATATGCAGTTGAAGTCGGAAGTTAACATACACCTTAGCCAAGATTTAGCTGACATTTATTCCTAGTAAAAATTCCCTGTCTTAGGTCAGTTAGGATCACCACTTTATTTTAAGAATGTGAAATGTCAGAATAATAGTAGAGAGAATGATTTATTTCAGCTTTTATTTCTTTCATCACATTCCAAGTGGGTCAGAAGTTTACATACACTCAATTAGTATTTGGTAGCATTGCCTTTAAATTGTTTAACTTGGGTCAAACGTTTCGGGTAGCCTTCCACAAGCTTCCCACAATAAGTTGGGTGAATTTTAGCCCATTCCTCCTGCCACCCCCGTGCTTCACAATTGGGATGGTGTTCTTCAGCTTGCAAGTCCCCCCTTTTCCTCCAAAAATAACGATGGTCATTATGGCCAAACAGTTCTATTTTTGTTTCATCAGACCAGAGGACATTTCTCCAAAAAGTACAATCTTTGTCCCCATGTGCAGTTGCAAACCGTAGTCTGGCTTTTTTATGGCGGTTTTGAAGCAGTGGCTTCTTCTTCCTTGCTGAGCGGCCTTTCAGGTTCATATAGGACTAGTTTTACTGTGGATATCGTTATTTTTGTACCTGTTTCCTCCAGCATCTTCACAAGGTCCTTGTTGTTCTAGGATTGATTTGCACTTTTCGCACCAAAGTACGTTCATCTCTAGGAGACAGAACGCGTCTCCTTCCTGAGCGGTATGACGGCTGCGTGGTCCCATGGTGTTTATACTTGTGCACTATTGTTTGTACAGATGAACGTGGTACCTTCAGGTGTTTGGAAATTGCTCCCAAGGATGAACCAGACTTGTGGAGGTCTACAATTTTTTTTTGCTCAGGTCTTGGCTGATTTATTTTCATTTTCCCATTATGTCAAGCAAAGAGGCACGGAGTTTGAATGTAGGCCTTGAAAAACATCCACAGGTACACCTCCAATTGACTCAAATTATGTAAATTAGCCGATCAGAAGCTTCTAAAGCCCTGAAATCATTTTCTGTCATTTTCCAAGCTGTTTAAAGGCACAGTCAACTTAGTGTATGTAAATTACTGACCCACTGGAATTGTGACACAGTGAATTATAAGTTAATAAATCTGTCTGTAAATTACTTGTGTCATGCACAAATTAGATGTCCTAAACGACTTGCCAAACCAATAGTTTGTTAACAAGAAATGTGTGGATTGGTTGAAAAACAAGTATTAACTTCCGACTTCAACAGTACATATGGCTTCCAGCATGTTGATTTTGTAGTTGTGTGGCATTGCTGCCGTGTCTTTGAAATGTGTGTGTTTATTAAATACAAAAAGTGCTTTGCTTTGTAAATTTGTAATATGGTTGACAAAGCCCTTGGCACTATTTTCCTTCCGTGCTGTTGTGTAACCTGGTGAAGGCTGTCTAATTTCTGAACTCTTCTCATTGGCTGAAGAGGTTCATCAATATCAGGTGTGAGACCTGGGTGTGGCCGCAGAGAGGAAGGAGCACATGAGAGGGAATAGAGCTAGTTTGACCCAGTTTTTGAAGAATAATTAAAGTTTGATGCCCAGTTTCACTCTGACTTTCTCCTGCCCCTGTCTTGTTGTAAGTATATACTGTACTGTTGATGATGAACGTTGGGTGATGTTTGTCCATCTGGTTCAGTAACCTACATGTTGAATGGGCTTTGTCTTTTTTAACTCTAAAGAAAAGAGTTACCTGGTGGTTTGCTCATTTCCACATTTGCCAGCTCAACCTGGATTTTTAGAACATGTGTATGTGTTAGAGAGAGATCCTAATGCTCCTGTTGAAAGCTGCGGTGGCATAGCATGGCAGTGTTACACATTGATAAAATACATTTAGCAAGATATATTTATTGTAATAAGACCAATGATAATAATGAATTATCATCATGTTGAACATTGGTATTCACCATATAGTAGCTATTTTGTTAGTACAATCATTAACCCCCCTCACCCTAAACTACACCATGCTATTTCATGTGAAGGGAATCGCCACACCATAACTATCTATAGTCATTATTTATTGAGAAATAAACCCATAACAGGACATGATTTTCAAAAATTCCCTTTCCCCCACAATGGACACGGCAGGGAATCATTTAACAATACAAAAAAATACACAAAATAGAAAATTACTAAACATAAAATTTTTGTTAAATGGTCAATTTGAAAGAAACATATCCAGATATTATTTATGCATAAAAGCATGCATAAAATGATTAACCAATAATTCAATCATAAACAATAGCCACATCAATCCTTTGAATTAATTAAAATAAACCTTCAACACATGATTAATAAACTAAAATAAAAAGATCTCAATAATTGTAGTAGCTCAAAGAATATGCATCCATTCAATAGCAGACATACTTAGTAAATATCTATGTAATAAAGGACTTTTTGATAAGATATGAAAATTCAGACCAATTAAATAAACCGAAAAATATTTGACAACACTCAAAATTGCATATAATATACTGACTACACCATTTCAATAGAGGCTTGCTATTCCAAAAGTAGAGTAAGGCAACATTTCAGAGAAATAGAATGGAAACTTTGGTAAACAGCAACAATTGGACCATCACAAGGTTAAAGTTTGCCCTCTAGGATATTTATTTTCCCTCCATCTCCATGTGTAGGCTACCACTTTTTTTACATTTACATTTTAGTCATTTAGCAGACGCTCTTATCCAGAGCGACTTACAGTTAGTGAGTGCATACATTTTCATACTGGCCCCCCGTGGGAAACGAACCCACAACCCTGGCGTTACAAGCGCCATGCTCTACCAACTGAGCTACAGGGGACTAATACCACCAGAGAACATGAGTAGCAAGTCAGAAACATACAATCTGGACTATTAATAACAAGACTCAGCACCCTTACAGTTCAGCGCATTTGTAGAAACTGAATGGTGTTAAATGTCAACATTTCAACATTAAAATAGTAAATGATATTCACTACATTAATATAAGTAAATTTGAATTTTTTTTAAATGCAATACCCTATTAAAAAGAAAAAAATGAATTAAGAAGACAAAATACATTTAAAAATGAACATGGTTAAGAATGATTGTAAACACTAGGACACATTACTAGCCTGAAGAAATCTGGTGTGTTTGTGATAACATTCCACTCCTTGCCTCTCCTTGGTGCATTTATCAAGAAGGCACACCAGTGAACCACCACAAGAACCTGTTCTTCCTCAGGCGGCTGAAAGAAACTTGGCATAGCCCTTCAGATCCTCACAAGCTTCTACTGTATCACCACCTGGTACGGCAGCTGCACCGCCCTCCACCACAAGGCTTTACAGAGGGTGGGAAGACTACACAGTCCATCACTGGGGGCGAGCTCTGAAGCATTAAGACTGCTGAACTGCTTATCAATGACTGTCTACCTGCAATCACTGGCTGTCTATGCACACCACTCCAAACATTCCCACACACACACACTCACGCACACTCATATTCATTAATTTACACACTCACACAGTGTATCCTGTGCACGTGACGAATGATTCTTGTCATGCGATACAGCCAGACTGTTTGGCATGACAAGGAGTGGAATGTTAGCACAAACACACTGGATTTCTCCAGGTTAACCAAGACTATAACAGTTTTAAGTTTTAATCATCATAGACTTTCTGCTGTCATGTCTCCCAACACTCCAATGCGGATTAGGAGCATAATGACTGTAGTATTCTCATATCCTGCTCCTGAAGAGGGCCCACTTGCTGCCCTTTGTCCAGCGGTCGAGGACCAACCCAAGCCATCCCATTCATCAGTGGGAATCTGCTGCTGCCATTGGTAGAAGAATGTGATTAGAAATGTTATTGTAAATGTACATACTTCCCATCAAAATGCAGAAGAATACACACTACCGGAGCGCCAAGTCTAGGTCCAAAAGGCTTCTTAACAGCTTCTACCCCCAAGCCATAAGACTCCTGAACAGGTAATCAAATTGGGTAGCCTTCCACAAGCTCCCCACAATAAGTTCGGTGAATTTTGGCCCATTCCTCCTGACAGAGCTTGTGTAACTGAGTCAGGTTTGTAGGCCTCCTTGCTCACACACGCTTTTTCAGTTCTGCCCACAAATTTTCTATAGGATTGAGGTCAGAGCTTTGTGATGGCCACTCCAATACCTTGACTTTGTTGTCCTTAAGCCATTTTGCCAAAACTTTGGAAGTATGCTTGGGGTCATTGTCCATTTGGAAGACCCATTTGCGACCAAGCTTTAACTTCCTGACTGATGTCTTGAGATGTTGCTTCAATATATTCACATAATTTTCCTTCCTCATGATGCCATCTATTCTGTGAAGTGCACCAGTCCCTCCTGCAGCAAAGCACCCCCACAGCATGATGCTGCCACCCCCGTGCTTCACGGTTGGGATGGTGTTCGTCGGCTTGCAAGCTCCCCCTTTTTCCTCCAAACATAACGATGGTCATTATGGCCAAACAGCTCTATTTTTGTTTCATCAGACCAGAGGACATTTCTCCAAAAAGTACGATCTTTGTCCCCATGTGCAGCTGCAAACCGTAGTCTGGCTTATTTATGGAGGTTTTGGAGCAGTGGCTTCTTCCTTGCTAAGCAGCCTTTCAGGTTATGTCGGTATAGGACTCATTTTACTGTGGATATAGATACTTTTGTACCTGTTTCCTCCAGCATCTTCACAAGGTCCTTTACTGTTGTTCTGGGATTGATTTGCACTTTTCGCACCAAAGTACGTTCATCTCTAGGAGACAGAACGCATGTCCTTCCTGAGCGGTATGATGGCTGCGTGGTCCCATGGTGTTTATACTTGAGTACTATTGTTTGTACAGATGAACGTGGTACCTTCAGGCGTTTGGAAATTGCTCCCAAGGATGAACCAGACTTGTGGAGGTCTACAATGTTTTTTTTGAGGTCTTGGCTGATTTCTTTTGATTTTCCCATGATGTCAAGCAAAGAGGCACTGAGTTTGAAGGTAGGCCATGAAATACATCCACAGGTACACCTCCAATTGACTCAAAATATGTCAATTAGCCTATCAGAAGCTTCTAAAGCCATGACATAATTTCCTGGAATATTCCAAGCTGTTTAATGGCAAAGTCAACTTAGTGTTTGTAAACTTCTGACCCACTGGAATTGTGATACAGTGAAATAATGTCTGAAAACAATTGTTGGAAAATTTACTTTTGTCATGCACAAAGTAGATGTCCTAACCGATTTGCCAAAACTATAGTTTGTTAACAAGAAATTTGTGGAGTGGTTTTAATGACTCCAACCTAAGGTTATGTAAACTTCCGACTTCAACTGTGTATTACATTTATCAAACGCTTTAATCCAAAGGGATTATATATATTTATGTATATGTTTTTATGTATGGGTGGTCCTGGGAAGTGAACCCACTATCCTGGTGTTGCAAGCGCCATGCTTTACCAACTGAGCTACAGGGGACTAGAAGAGTTTGATCTTACCCAGGTCCTGGACAAGACGAGGTTCATGGTTTTGGAGAGCTTTGTAGAAGGCAGATTTCACTCTTGTTCCTCCTGCTTGTACAGCATCAAACATTAGTCTTATTTGTTTCTCAGTGTTATCAGCACTGCAGATTCTTGAATACAATTCATCTTGGATCACTTCCTCCATAACGAGGTCATCTGCTACATGTTGCACCATCTTGACCCTCTGAATGAGATCAGCCATGTGCTTATCCACAAAAGCTGCATCTGTGAGCTGGTTCAGTTCAGCCTCAGCACCTGAGATTCATATCAGAAAATGTTTACACAACTAGGTCATATTATTAGAGCCATATTCAACTAAATCCCTGAAGAAAAGATATGTTCTACATAACGAGCCAGTAAATACACCAAAACATATTTAATGACCAGAATGTGTCTCTCTTAACAAGACTGATCACTTGATGCTCTACATAAAAATAACAATGATTGATTATTTTGCGTAAGACAAGACTAAAACACATTCCATATCAGAGGTATAGCCATAGACAATGAGAGAGAGAACAAAACCCTACCTGGATTAGGGTTGATTGGATTGACTTGAGGTGGTACGAAATCTGAAGTTGTGGAGAAGAAAATCGTATAAGATGTATTTGATCCTGCATGTTGAATAGTGTTTAAATAAGTAGGGGGTGAGGAGTGTACAGTGTGTTGTATACTGTTTAAATAAGTAGGGGGCGAGGGGTGTACAGTGTGTTGAATACAGTTTAAATAAGTAGGGGGTGAGGGGTGTCCAGTGTATTGTATACAGTTTAAATAAGGAGGGGGTGAGGGGTGTCCAGTGTATTGTATACAGTTTAAATACAGTGCATTCGGAAAATGTTCAGACCCCTTGACTTTTTCCACATTTTTTAAAGTTACAGCCTTATTCTGAAATGGATAAAAAATAAAAAAATCCTCAGCAATGTATACACAATACCCCATAATAACAAAGCGAAAACAGGTTTTTAGAAATGTTCTACATAACAAGCCACTAAATACAGCTAAAATATGTAATAACCTGAATGTGTCTCTCTTAACAAGACTGATCACTTGATGCTGTACATAACAATAACAATGATTGATTATTTTGCATAAGACAAGACTAAAACACATTCCATATCAGAGGTATAGCCATAGACAATGAGAGAGAAAACAAAACCCTACCTGGATTCGGGTTGATTGGATTGACTTGAGGTGGTACGAAATCTGAAGTTGTGGAGAAGAAAATCAAATCAGATGTATTTTATCCCTTGTGTTGAATACAGTTTAAATAAGTAGGGGGCGAGGGGTGTACAGTGTGTTGTATACTGTTTAAATAAGTAGGGGGCGAGGGGTGTACAGTGTGTTGTATACAGTTTCAATAAGTAGGGGGTGAGGGGTGTCCAGTGTATTGTATACAGTTTAAATAAGGAGGGGTGTACAGTGTATTGTATACAGTTTAAATAAGTAGGGGGCGAGGGGTGTACAGTGTGTTGTATACAGTTTAAATAAGTAGGGAGCGAGGGGTGTACAGTGTGTTGTATAGAGTTTAAATAAGTAGGGCTGAGGGGTGTACAGTGTGTTGTATACTGTTTAAATAAGTAGGGGGCGAGGGGTGTACAGTGTGTTGTATACCGTTTCAATAAGTAGGGGGTGAGGGGTGTACAGTGTGTTGTATAGAGTTTAAATAAGTAGGGCTGAGGGGTGTACAGGTTAATAACAAACTGGCATTTGATCTAACCTGCTGGAACCAGACACTCCCACACTCTTTGGTCGTTACTTCCTCTGTCTAAAAGACTCAGTCTGATGTTCTCTGCACCTGAAATGCTGTCCAAAAACACCTGAAATGTGGGGTGGAAGTTTGGGCTATAGTCATAGTCAAACTGCCCACTCTGAAAAACAAAATGAAAAAGAACATTAGCCAAATATAGACAGAAACAGAGAGCTAGAAATAAATGTAGCTGGCCATAAAGCACATTTAACATTTTTTTCCTGTGGGAACTTCATGGTGTCAGGTATATGCACATAAAAACCACTAATCAAACCAAACACCACAAACCAGTAATAGCACATTACAAAGGAATACTTACACTGAGTGTACAAAACATTAAGGACACCTTCCTAATATTGAGTCACACCCCCACTTCCCACAGTAGTGTCAATTTGGCTGGATGTCCTTTGAGTGGTGGACCATTCTTGATACACACGGTAAACTGTTGAGCGTGAAAAATCCAGCAGTGTTGCAGTTCTTGACACAAACCAACTACCATACCCCGTTCAAAAGGCACTTAAATCTTTTGTCTTGCCCATTCACCCTCTATCTCAATTGTCTCAAGGCTTAAAAATCATTATTTAACCTGTCTCCTCCCCTTCATCTACACTGATTGAAGTGGATTTAACAAGTGACATCAATAAAGGATCATAGCTTTCACCTAGATGCACCTGGTCAGTCTTTCATGGAAAGAGCAAGTGTCCTTAATGTTTTGTACACTTAGTGCATATAGGAATGTATGGTTGTGTGTGATGGCCATGCTTACTTTTGGCTGTATCCTAGAATTTGCCACCAGCTCACAGCAGAGACCATATGTTCCTCTAGGACTCAATGTGCAGTTGGAGCTGGATTTAATGAAAGTACTCCCCTTCTGTTGATGTTCCACCTTCGAAGAATATAGGTGCATTACTTCAGAGCAAACTGATCAAATACACTGCTCATAAAAATAAAGGGAACACTAAAATAACACATCCTAGATCTGAATGAATGAAATAATCTTATTAAATACTTTTTTCTTTACATAGTTTAATGTGCTGACAACAAAATCACACAAAAATTATTAATGGAAATAAAATTTATCAATCCATGGAGGTCTGGATTTGGAGTCACCCTCAAAATTAAAGTGGAAAACCAAACTACAGGCTGATCCAACTTTGATGTAATGTCCTTAAAACAAGTCAAAATGAGGCTCAGTAGTGTGTGTGGCCTCCACGTGCCTGTATGACCTCCCTACAACGCCTGGGCATGCTCCTGATGAGGTGGCAGATGGTCTCCTGAGGGATCTCCTCCCAGACCTGGACTAAAGCATCCGCCAACTCCTAGACAGTCTGTGGTGCAACGTGGCGTTGGTGGATGGAGGGAGACATGATGTCCCAGATGTGCTCAATTGGATTCAGGTCTGGGGAACGGGTGGGCCAGTCCATAGCATCAATGCCTTCCTCTTGCAGGAACTGCTGACACACTCCAGCCACATGAGGTCTAGCATTGTCTTGCATTAGGAGGAACCCAGGGCCAACCGCACCAGCATATGGTCTCACAAGGGGTCTGAGGATCTCATCTCGGTACCTAATGGCAGTCAGGCTACCTCTGGCGAGCACATGGAGGGCTGTGCGGCCCCCCAAAGAAATGCCACCCCACACCATGACTGACCCACCGCCAAACCGGTCATGCTGGAGGATGTTGCAGGCAGCAGAATGTTCTCCACGGCGTCTCCAGACTCTGTCACGTCTGTCACGTGCTCAGTGTGAACCTGCTTTCATCTGTGAAGAGCACAGGGCGCCAGTGGCGAATTTGCCAATCTTGGTGTTCTCTGGCAAATGCCAAACGTCCTTCACAGTGTTGGGCTGTAAGCACAACCCCCACCTGTGGACGTCGGGCCCTCATACCACCCTCATGGAGTCTGTTTCTGACTGTTTGAGCAGACACATGCACATTTGTGGCCTGCTGGAGGTCATTTTGCAGGGCTCTGGCAGTGCTCCTCCTGCTCCTCCTTGCACAAAGGCGGAGGTAGCGGTCCTGCTGCTGGGTTGTTGCCCTCCTACGGCCTCCTCCACATCTCCTGATGTACTGGCCTGTCTCCTGGTAGCGCCTCCATGCTCTGGACACTACGCTGACAGACACAGCAAACCTTCTTGCCACAGCTCGCATTGATGTGCCATCCTGGATGAGCTGCACTACCTGAGCCACTTGTGTGGGTTGTAGACTCTGTCTCATGCTACCACTAGAGTGAAAGCACCGCCAGAATTCAAAAGTGACCAAAACATCAGCCAGGAAGCATAGGAACTGAGAAGTGGTCTGTGGTCACCACCTGCAAAACCAGTCCTTTATTGGGGGTTTCTTGCTAATTGTCTATAATTTCCACCTGTTGTCTATTCCATTTGCACAACAGCATGTGAAATTTATTGTCAATCAGTGTTGCTTCCTAAGTGGACAGTTTGATTTCACAGAAGTGTGATTGACTTGGAGTTACATTGTGTTGTTTAAGTGTTCCCTTAATTTTTTTGAGCAGTGTACATTCACACTAACAGTTCTGAGAGAAATCAAGTAATGGTAATGAGCCATTTTACCACCATTTATCCAGCTATAGCAATATCTAGGTTCATTTTCATTCTACAAAACAGCTCTTGCAGTGTGCAGAATGAATTCCTTCTTACTGTAAATATTACCTCACAAAGTGGCACATTCTTGGGCAACAAAATAACATTCAGTGTGCGCTTCTGGGATCTGTTCCCTTGTGGTCGGAGGAACAGCAGCACCTGGCTTCGCACCGGGAGGAAGGAGAACCAATTTCCGATGAGGCCAAAGAGGGAGAGGTGTGTGATGTTTACAATCACGTGTGTAGCAGTTGTCTTGAGTGGCTGAACAATCTCCATGTTGCCATCAGTTACATGGGCCACGGACAAAATGTCATTCTCCCCTGCAGAACAAGAACAATGCTTTAATTGACTAAGTCTCATCCAAATTATGTATTATTATTGAATGTATTATTCAATGGTAGTGTCATGTTATACAGTGGCTTGCGAAAGTATTCACCCCCCTTGGCATTTTTTGGGGGTTTGTATCATTTGATTTACACAATATGCCTACACTTTGAAGATGCACAATATTTTTTATTGTGAAACAAACAAGAAATAAGACAACAAAACAGAAAACTTGAGCATGCATATCTATTCACCCCCCCAAAGTCAATACTTTGTAGAGCCACCTTTTGCAGCAATTTCAAGTTGGATGGGTTCCACTGGTGTACAGCAATCTTTAAGTCATACCACATATTCTCAATTGGATTGAGGTCTGGGCATTGACTAGGCCATTCCAAGACATTTAAATGTTTCCCCTTAAACCACTCGAATGTTGCTTTAGCAGGATGCTTAGGGTCATTGTCCTGCTGGAAGGTGAACCTCCGTCCCAGTCTCAAATCTCTGGAAGACTGAAACAGGTTTCCCTCAAGAATGTCCATGTATTTAGCGCCATCCATCATTCCTTCAATGGAAAACATCCCCACAGCATGATGCTGCCACCACCATTCTTCACTGGGGATGAGAGGTGTTGGGTTTGCACCAGACATAGCGTTTTCCTTGATGGCCAAAAAGCTCAATTTTAGTCTCATCTGACCAGAGTACCTTCTTCCATATGTTTGGGGAGTCTCCCACATGCCTTTTGGCGAACACCAAACGTGTTTGCTTATTTTTTTCTTTAAGCAATGGCTTTTTTCTGGCCACTCCTCCGTAAAGCCCAGCTCTGTGGAGTGTACGGCTTAAAGTGGTCCTATGGACAAATACTCCAATCTCCGCTGTGGAGCTTTGCAGCTCCTTCAGGGTTATCTTTGGTGTCTTTGTTGCCTCTCTGATTAATGCCCTCCTTGCCTGGTCCGTGAGTTTGGGTGGGCGGCTCTCTCTTCCCAGGTTTGTTGTGGTGCCATATTCTTTCCATTTTTTAATAATGGATTTAAAGGTGCTCCGTGGGATGTTCAAAGTTTCTGATATTTTTTTATTACCCAACCCTGATCTGTACTTCTCCACAACTTTGTCCCTGACCTGTTTGGAGAGCTCCTTGGTCTTCATGGTGCCGCTTGCTTGGTGGTGCCCCTTGCTTAGTGGTGTTGCAGACTCTGGGGCCTTTCAGAACAGGTGTATATATACTGAGATCATGTGACAAATCATGTGACACTTAGATTGCACACAGGTGGACTTTATTTAACTAATTATGTGACTTCTGAAGGTAATTGGTTGCACCAGATCTTATTTAGGGGCTTCATAGCAAAGGGGGTGAATACATATGCACGCACCACTTTTCCATTATTTATTTTTTAGCATTTTTTGAAACAAGTTATTTTTTTCATTCCACTTCACTCATTTGGACTATTTTGTGTATGTCCATTACATGAAATCCAAATAAATATCCATTTAAATTACAGGTTGTAATACAACAAAATAGGAAAAACGCCAAGGGGGATGATTACCTTTGCAAGGCACTTTACCCATTTTATTATTTTATTATTAGAATAATCTTTATATTGTGTATGTATAAAACAATCAATATACTGAAATAATGCATCACTTACCTTCCCACATACATTGATGCATCACTTACCATCACAGATACAGTGATGCATCACTTACCATCACACATGGCGCCATAGGGGATGGCAGTCGTTTTACGGGCTACTAACCATCTGTGCTATTTTGTTTATTTTTTCGCAGTGTTTGTTACTTATTTTGTACATAATGTTGCTGCTACCGTCTCTTATGACCGAAAAGAGCTTCTGGATATCAGAACAGCGATTACTCACCTCTAACTGGACAAAGATTTTTTCTTTAATGCGTCCGACGCGAAGGATATACTGCTTCTCCAAGACCAGGCCCAAATCCCCGTCAATCGCGTCAATAAAATAAGGAAATACAGGGGGAGGAGATCGGGGTGCCTTGTGAGAATTTGTAGGCAGTGGATAACCCGCCTCACCATCCGTTCTATTGGCAACGTGCAATCACTGGAAAATAAGCTGGATGATCTCCGTTCGAGACTATCCTACCAACGGGACATTAAAAACTGTAATATCTTATGTTTCACCAAGTCGTGGCTGAACGATGACACTGGCAGGGTTTTCCGTGCATTGGAAGGACAGAACAGCTACGTCTGGTCAATAACAGCTGGTGTGATGTCTAATATTAAAGAAGTCTCGAGGTATTGCTCGCCTGAGGTAGAGTACCTCATGATAAGCTGTAGACCACACTATCTACCAAGAGTTTTCATCTATATTCTTCGTAGCCGTCTTTTTACCACCACAAACCGATGCTGGCACTAAGACCGCACTCAACGAGCTGTATAAGGACATAAGCAAACAAGGAAATGCTCATCCTAGTGGCCGGGTACTTTAATGCAGGCAAACATGAATCCGTTGTATCTCATTTCTACCAGCATGTCACATGTGCAACCCACAAAATTTTTTTTAAAAACTCTCCCCCTCCTTTACTCCACACACAGAGATGCATACAAAGCTATATCCTCCTGATTCCTGCTTACAAGCAAAAACTAAAGCAGGAAGTACCAGTGACTTGCTCAATACGGAAGTGGTCAGATGACGCGGATGCTATGCTACAGGACTGTTTTGCTAGTACAGACTGGAATATATTCCGGGATTCATCCAATGGCATTGAGGAGTATACTACCTCAGTCACCGGCCTCATCAATTAGTGCATCGACGACGTCGTCCCCACAGTGACCGTGCGTACATATCCCAACCAGAAGCCATGGATTGCAGGGAACATCCGTACCGAGCTAAAGGTTAGAGCTGCTGCTTTCAAGGAGCGGGACACTAATCCGGACGCTTTTAAGAAATCCCGCTATGCCCTCAGACGAACAAAGCGTCAATACAGAACTAAGATTGAATCCTACTACACCGGCTCTGACGCTCGTCGGATGTGGCAGGGCTTGCAAACTATTATGGACTACAAAGGAAAACTCAGCCACAAGCTGCCCAGTGACGCAAGCCTACCAGACGAGCTACATTTATTTTATGCTCGCTTCGAGGTAAGCAACACATGCATGAGAGCACCAGCTGTTCCGGACGACTGTGTGATCACGCTCTCGATGTGAGCAAGACCTTTAAACAGGTCAACATTCACAAGGCCGCGGGGCCAGATGGATTACCAGGACATGTACTCAGAGCATGCGCGGACAAACTGGCAAGTGTCTTCACTGACATTTTCAACCTCTCCCTGACCGAGTCTGTAATTCCTAAGTTTCAAGCAGACCACCATAGTCCCTATGCCCAAGAAAGCAAAGGTAACCTGCCTAAATGACTACCGCCCCATAGCACTCACGTCGGTAGCCATGAAGTGCTTTGAAAGGCTGGTCATGACTCACATCAACACCATCACCCGGAAACCCTAGACCCACTCCAATTCGCATACCGCCCCAACAGATCCACAAATTATGCAATCTCAATCGCACTCCACACTGCCCTTTCCCACCTGGACATAAGGAACACCTGTGTGAGAATGCTGTTCATTGACTACAGCTCAGCGTTCAACACCATAGTGCCCACAAAACTCATCACTAAGCTTAGGACCCTGGGACTAAACTCCTCCCTCTGCAACTGGATCCTGGACTTCCTGACTGGCCGCCCCCAGGTGGTAAGGGTAGGCAACAACACATCTGCCACGCTGATCCTCAACACTGGGGCCCTTCAGGGGTTCGTGCTTAGTCTCCTCCTGTACTCCCTGTTCACCCACGACTGCATGGCCAAGCACGACTGAATGCACTTAATGAACACCATCATTAAGTTTGCTGACGACACAACAGCCTGATCACTGACAACGATGAGACAGCCTATAGGGAGGAAGTCAGAGTCCTGGCAGTGTGGTGAAGGGCCAAACAAAAAGGAGGGCCAAACAAGCCCCCATTAACATTGACGGGGCTGTAGTGGAGCGGGTCAAGAGTTTCAAGTTCCTTGGTGTCCACATCACCAACAAACTATCATGGTCCAAACACACCAAGACAGTCGTGAGGTTAAGACAACACCTTTTCCCCCAAAGGAGACTGAAAAGATTTGGCATGGGTCCCCAGATCCTCAAGAAGTTCTACAGCTGCAACATCGAGAGCATCCTGATCGGTTGCATCACCACCTGGTATGGCAACTGCTCTGCATCCGACCGTAAGGCGCTACAGAGGGTAGTGCATACGGCCCAGTACATCACTGGGGCCAAGCTTCCTGCCATCCAGGACCTATATACCAGGTGGTGTCAGAGGAAGGCCCAAAGAATTGTCAAAGACTCCAGTCACCCAAGTCATAGACTGTTCTCTCTGCTACCGCACGGCAAGCGGTACCGGAGCGCCAAGTCTAGGTCCAAAAGGATCCTTAACAGCTTCTACCCCCAAGCCATTAGACTGCTAAACAATGAATCAAAATGGCCACCCGGACTATTTACATTGACACCCCCCTTTGTTTTTACACTGCTGCTACTTGCTGTTTATTATCTATGCATAGTCACTTTACAAATGACCTCGACTAACCTGTACCCCCGCACATTGACTCGGTACCGGTACCCCCTGTATATAGCCTCGGTATTGTATTTTATTGTGTTACTTTGAAGTATTTACTTTAGTTTATTTAGTAAATATTTTCTTAACTCTATTTCTTGAACTGCATTGTTGGTTAAGGGCTTGTAAGTAAGCATTTCACGGTAAGGTCCACACCTGTTGTATTCGGCGCATGTGACAAATAAATCTAATTTGATTACATCACTTACCATCACACATACAGTGGTGCATCACTTACAATCACAGATACAGTGTGGGAAATGCAGTTGGCGGACAGACTGCTCAGGGCATTCAATGCTGAATAGGGGTCCTGCTGGTATCCTGGAGCCCAGGAGGCTGCTGTCCCATTGAGTCATCATGTAAAGCACATCTCCCTTCCCTTCCATCAGAAACACCAGTCCAGTGGAACTGCACTGGAAAAGACCTGCCTTGGGGCATTGGAGCCTGCAAGGCAGATGAAGGCCAAAGGTGACAGTTGTAAACTATTTTTCTCTTTGTAGATTCTGTGTTGAACTGATTAGTACAGAGGAGGCTGGTGGGAGGCGCTATAGGACAGGCTCATTGTAACGGCAGGAATTGAATGAATGGAACGGAGTCAAACGTGTGATTTTCATATGTTTGATGTGTTTCATACCGTTCCATTTATTCATTCCAGCCATTACAATGAGCCTGTCCTCCTATAGCTCCTCCCACCAACCTCCTCTGGATTAGTGGTAAACATGACCATAGGATAAGGCCATGATAAAGTAGTGGACGTTTCAGTGATCAATTGTTACCTATAAGTAGGCTTGCGGTTATGTGTTGTAAATTCTCTGTCAATCTCAGGAGTTAACATTGTTACACTTGTTGGCACCTGTAACAGAAAAAGGAAGACCAATCAACCCTAGTACATGGGATCAAATACTCTCAGACTGAATTGCTATGGTTGAGATGTGGTTAATCAACTCCCCACAAACATACCTGCACACGCTTCCTACCATTCCCAGACTGCGATTCAAATGCGGTAGTTTTTGTGTGCAAATCCAGTCTTGTTGTGAATTGTACTGTACTAGAGCAACCCATCAGTTTCTCATAGCACATCTTCATCTTGTTATACTCCACAGTGACATCATCTGCATAAGAGAAAGGATTCAGGACAAGCATCAGCTTTTAAACGGTAAGTTCTGGGTTTTACAACTTGATGTTAGATGGTGGCCAAATCACATGAAATCAACTTCGTATTCGGTTTGATGTTACTTTAAGGTGATTTGACCATTTAATTTTAAGAACAAAAAACACATGCTCAAATGACCGAAATCATTTGGGTTCCTGGATCCTTTCACAGCATTATAAGGCTGCGTTGAGACAATGACTTAGCAAGGACCCAAGCACAGCTCAGCTAATCCCTACCATTGTGACGCAGAGTTGTCAAAATGCTTCAGCAAATGTACTTTACAACAGGAGCGTCGGTAGACACAATTTAAGTAACCTAATTTATGTCCCTCTAACTGCCCTGAATGCCTCTGCTGATCCTACAGCTATTGTATGCAGTAATAATGTGCCTAAGAACCAGATTTATACTGTTAGCACTGAGCCGGAGTGCAGAGGTGGAAGGCCACTGTGTACAGCTCACCCTCCACTAACATAAAGAACATGACCACATCTACTGCTGCTAAGCTTCCCAGTAAAGCAATAAAAACAAGTAAGCATCCCAGAAGAAAAGAGCTCAAAATAGCCTACATTAACATATGTAACTTAAGAAACAAGGTTCATGAAGTCAATAATTTGCTAGTAACAGATGACATTCATATTCTGACTATCTCTGAAACTCACTTAGATAATACCTTTGAGGATACAGTGGTAGCAATACAAGGTTATAACATTTACATAAAATATTGAAATGCCAACGGTGGAGGTGTTGCTGTTTATATTCAGAACCACATTCCTGTGAAGATTAGAGAGGATCTCATGTTAAATACTGTTGAAGTAATATGGCTACAGGTTCATCTGCCTCACCTAAAGCTAATTCTGGTGGGAAGCTGCTATAGACCACCAAGTGCTAACAGTCAGTATCTGGATAACGTGTGAAATGCTTGAAAATGTATGTGATAACAATAGAGATGTATACTTTCTGGGTGATTTAAATATTGACTGGCTTTCATCATGCTGCCCACTCAAGAGAAAGCTTCAAACTGTAACCAGTGCCTCCAACCTGGTTCAGATTATCAGTCAACCTACCAGGGTAGTTACTAACAATACAATAATGTAATCATCAACATGTATTGATCATATCTTTACTAATGCTGCAGAGATTTGTTTGAAAGCAGTATCCAAATCCATTTGATGTAGTGATCACAATATAGTAGCCATATCTAGGAAAACCAAAGTTCCAAAAGCTGGGCCTAATATTGGGTATAAGAGGTCATACAATAAGTTTTGTAGTGATTCCTATGTTGTTGATGTAAAGAATATATGTTGGTCCGTGGTGTGGAGCAGACAGACAATGCACTTGACGCATTTATGAAATAGCTTATTCCAGTTACTAATAAGCATTTACCCATTAAGAAAATGACTGTAAAAACTGTTAAATCCCAGTGGAAAATTTGTATGGTTGAGAGGGATGAGGCAAAAGGAAAGACAAATAAGTCTGGCTGCACAACCGATTGGCAAACGTATTGCAAATTGAGAAATCATGTGACTAAACTGAATAAAAAGAAGAAGAAACAACACTATGAAACAAGGATAAATGACATAGAGTGGGAAAAAAAAGTATTTAGTCAGCCACCAATTGTGCAAGTTCTCCCACTTAAAAAGATGAGAGAGGCCTGTAATTTTCATCATAGGTACACGTCAACTATGACAGACAAATTGAGAAAAGAAAATCCAGAAAATCACATTGTAGGATTTTTTATGAATTTATTTGCAAATTATGGTGTAAAATAAGTATTTGGTCACCTACAAACAAGCAAGATTTCTGGCTCTCACAGACCTGTAACTTCTTCTTTAAGAGGCTCCTCTGTCCTCCACTCGTTACCTGTATTAATGGCACCTGTTTGAACTTGTTATCAGTATAAAAGACACCTGTCCACAACCTCAAACAGTCACACTCCAAACTTCACTATGGCCAAGACCAAAGAGCTGTCAAAGGACACCAGAAACAAAATTGTAGACCTGCACCATGCTGGGAAGACTGAATCTGCAATAGGTAAGCAGTTTGGTTTGAAGAAATCCACTGTAGGAGCAATTATTAGGAAATGGAAGACATACAAGACCACTGAAAATCTCCCTCGATCTGGGGCTCCACGCAAGATCTCACCCCGTGGGGTCAAAATGATCACAAGAACGGTGAGCAAAAATCCCAGAACCACACGGGGGGACCTAGTGAATGACCTGCAGAGAGCTGGGACCAAAGTAACAAAGCCTACCATCAGTAACACACTACGCCGCCAGGGACTCAAATCCTGCAGTGCCAGACGTGTCCCCCTGCTTAAGCCAGTACATGTCCAGGCCGGTCTGAAGTTTGCTAGAGTGCATTTGGATGATCCAGAAGAGGATTGGGAGAATGTCATATGGTCAGATGAAACCAAAATAGAACTTTTTGGTAAAAACTCAACTCGTCGTGTTTGGAGGACAAAGAATGCTGAGTTGCATCCAAAGAACACCATACCTACTGTGAAGCATGGGGGTGGAAACATCATGCTTTGGGGCTGTTTATCTGCAAAGGGACCAGGATGACTGATCTGTGTAAAGGAAAGAATGAATGGGTCCATGTATCGTGAGATTTTGAGTGAAAACCTCCTTCCATCAGCAAGGGCATCAGGGGCGGTGTGTTCATTAGGGTGATATGGGCGACGCACTGCCAAACGGGAAAAGGAAGGGATTTTTTTTCTAATCAATTATATCACGGCAACAGTAGTTATCAGTGTTCTAATCTAGACGTCTGATCTGCCACTAAATGTCCAATCAGGCTAAAGTCGTGCTTCAAATGGCCCCGCCCCTTTTGGGGCGATTTCAGTCAGGTTGAAAATCGCCCCAGAAGTCTCATAGACTCTCATGTAAAATCTTTTTTTTTCAAATATCAGAGCTTTCAATACAATCTCTATGGGTTTCTGAGGGCTTGCACTTACGCGCTTTCGTCATACGTAACATAACCATAAACGTAACTAAGAAAAGTGCGGGTAGCAGCGTCAATCAATTCACTACTACTGTCAAAATGGATAGCGTTCAGTGCAACTCGATTGTCTCTTTGAAAGAAGTTCCTTCTTGTCGGCGAACAAATCAAGATAAATTGGCAACGAAACAATTAGGACCTCCCAGACCAAATTTAATAATTCAACAGGTTTCTACTAAAGGGGGAAAGTCCTACACCCGAGGATTTTCAAAAAATTGGTACGAACAAAAAATCTGGCTAGCAGGCTGCGATGTAGCTAATGCAGTTTTCTGCTACCCCTGCTTACTCTTTCACCCTGAAGGCGGCACGGCAGACAGCACCGCTTGGACAGCGACTGGTGTAACCGACATGCACCATCTTTCAGAAAAGATTAAGAAACATGAGCTGTCAAAGACCCACATGGATAGCTGTTTGAGATTGTCTGCTTTGGGGAGAGTGAACATTGCCACTCAACTGGATGAGGGATACAGGCTAGCTGTCCGCCACCACAACGATGAGGTTAGCAAGAACCGCCACATCCTCAGCCGGCTAATCCAGTGTGTGAAGTTTTGCGGAGTGTTTGCGTTAGCTTTGCGAGGCAAAGATGAAACTGAGGGCTCCACCAACCCTGGTATTTTTCTTGGACTTGTCAACTTTGTGGCACAATTAGATGAGGTGTTTGATGACCATCTTAAAAATGCTAAAGTTTTCAAGGGCACATCAAAGACCATTCAAAACGAGCTACTGGAGTGTATGCTAGCGGTCATGAGGGAACATATTGTGGAGGAGGTGAAGTCGGCGAACTTCGTAGCTATCCAAGCTGACGAGACCACGGACGTTTCTACACAGACACAGCTATTGCTTGTGCTGAGGTACATAGATAGCAACCACAAAGTGCAGAAGCGCTTTTTTGAGTTCCTTCCCATCTCGGAATCAACCTCAGTCTCAATCGCCAGTGTGCTTTTGGAGAGACTGAACGGTCTTTTTGCCGACGACGAGAAAGTCAAACTCATTGCGCAAGCTTACGATGGAGCCAGTGTGATGAGGGGAGAGAAGGCTGGTGTGCAGAAAAATGTGCGTGAGCATTTCAAGAATGCCCATTACGTGCATTGCTATGCGCATCAGCTGAATTTGATCATGCAGCAAGCTACTTCTCGCATCAAAAAAGTGAACATTTTCTTTTCCGATCTGAGCGGGATTGCAACTTTTTTTTCCCGGTCACCCAAACGCACCAGCATTCTTGACCAGACTGTTGCACGAAGACTGCCCAGACCCTCATCCACACGGTGGAACTTCAACAGCAGAGTCGTGAACACTGTCTACGAGAATCGAGACGACCTCATAGAATGTTTTGAAGCCATCCGGACGGGTTCATTGGGTTCATTTGACCAGCCCACCGTGAGAGAGGCATCTGGCTACGTGAGGATGCTACATGATGAAGATAAAAAAAAATTCCTGGGGCTTTTTCACAAAATCATGCCCCACGTCGACATTCTGTACCAGAAGCTACAGAAGAAGGACATCGATGCTGTCTTTATCAAACGTGCCCTCGACAGCTTCACAAGCAGTGTGCAGGCCATAAGGTAAGATTAAACAATATCATTCGATCTTTCTCAAAGCAGAGCTTTATTTGAAAATGTATGCATGAAAGGAGACTGCATTTGTGTTTGAAATTACATTATTCTCATTATATATGGCCAGTGGTGTAATCTCGCTTATTTTATATACTATGTGTACTGTACAGTGGTGCTCATAAGTGTATGAACACATTCTAAAGTTGACTAAAAAGAGGAATACAAAAATAAAAAAATCATCTTTTGGAAATTGATCTTAATGACTTAATTAAAAAAGTTGGAAAATCCAACCTTTAAGGACACCAATTTTCTTTTCTTTTTTATTCCTCTTTTTAGTCAACTTTAGCATGGGATCATAAGCTTATGAGCACCACTGTATACTGTGCTGAACATCCAGGCTATGTGAGACACAAAGGCTAACTTAAACACTAAAGACTTTATGCATCCCTGCCCATTTTAAGTGGAACTGAAGTATTTGTACTATACATGGATACATTGCATATACCTGTGCATCACATAGACAACAATACTGTACAAAGCCAACAAACACATTGGTCTGTTTGCCTTCAGGGACTCCTCTCAACAGCAGCTGCAAGAAGCAACAGGAGCCAAAAGACCCAGAACAGCTTTGAGAGAAGAGGAGAAGCAGAGGCTGTCTGAAGAGGTCTGCAACACCATCCTGGATCACACCAAAGAAAGGTTCTCTTTCTCTGGCCACCTTGTGAGTGCTACCTTACTGCAAGCAGACATGTTTGAAAGGTACTGCCATTCATTTCCTGATGAGGCTCTGAATGCCACTGTGAATGCATACCCCATGCTGAGCAAGGCAAAGCTCAAGACAGAACTATCTCTGATCTATGAGAATCCTGAATTCAAGGGCTGCTGTGGTGCACTGGCACTGTACCAGGTTCTCATGAGCTACAACCTCCAGGAGACGTTCTCTGAGACTGTGACTCTGTTGAACATCCTCATAACTACTCCCATGACAACAGCTGAAGCTGAGAGATGTTTCTCAACTTTGACACGAGTTAAGACATTCCTGCGAAATTCAATGGGCCAGGAACGTCTGAATGCACTGGCCATGCTTTCCATGGAGAGGGAACTAGTCCTCAGCATGCCTGATTTCAATGAGAAAGTCATTAACCGCTTTGCTGTACTGAAACAGAGAAGAGAACAGTTTCAGTACAAGTAATGTAGCCTCTCTCTCTCTTTGTCCCTCCCTGTCTGTCTCTTTAACACACACACGCCCAAATCAGTTCACAGTTGATGTTGTTTAAAATAGTTATTTTTCATTAAAAAAAAAGTTTAAAAAAAAAAATTCTGTTCATGTTCATTTTTACAAATCTATACAATTGGCCAGAATATGGTTGTTCATATTTACAAATCTATACAATTGGCCAGAATATGGTTGTTCATTTTTACAAAGCCATACAGATAGCTGTGTTTACCTTTTCTAGAAATTACTTTCAAATTCTGTTTTCAGGCAAAATGTCTATCACTGTTCATTTTCACAAATCTATACAAGAGGGCAGAATATGGAAGTCTATAAAAATGTCTTATTACCAATAACTTGCATCAATGTTTTCAGTAGCCTCTATCAAAAGCTCCTGCTTGCTTGTTGTGAATTATGCTCAGGTGCACATATTTCCAATTCAACCATGAGGCAAAAAATGTGGTAAAAGCTCTTGTTGATCCTGCAATCTGAACAAATACCAAGATGCTGTATTTTCAGCTGATATTTCATTTGTTTATGGAAATGCATATTGTTTATGCAGTGTTGAGGAATGTGAAAGAACACCCTTGATTATTTTTACTGTGATAACTTATTTTGCTTTTGTAAGCCAACACTTTTGAGATCAGTCAATAAATGCTTCTGGTATTGACTTATATGCTGCCCCTGTCTTCATGTTGTTGCTGGACATATCTTTTTTTAAATGTGTGTAGGTCACCTAAATCATCAGAAAAATTGCCCCCCCTGAGAATTTTTTCAGGAGCCGCCACTGAAGGGCATTGAAGATGAAACGTGGCTGGGTCTTTCAGCATGACAATGATCCCAAACACACCGCCCGGGCAACGAAGGAGTGGCTTCGTAAGAAGCATTTCAAGGTCCTGGAGTGGCCTAGCCAGTCTCCAGATCTCAACCCCATAGAAAATCTTTGGAGGGAGTTGAAAGTCCGTGTTGCCCAGCGACAGCCCCAAAACATCACTGCTTAAATCCTACAATGTGATTTTCTGGATTTTTTTCTCATTTTGTCTGTCATAGTTTACGTGTACCTATGATGAAAATTACAAGCCTCTCTCATCTTTTTAAGTGGGAGAACTTGCACCATTGGTGGCTGACTAAATACTTTTTCCCCCCACTGTATGTGCCCCAAGGCTTGGAGGGAAGCAAAAGTCATTCCGCTACCTAAGAATAGTAAAGCCCCCTTTACAGGCTCAAATAGCCGACCAATTAGCCTGTTACCAACCCTTAGTAAACTATTGGAAAAAATTGTGTTTGACCAGATACAATGCTATTTTACAGTAAACAAATTGACAACAAACTTTCTGCATACTTATAGAGAAGGACATTCAACAAGCACAGCACTTACACAAATGACTGATGATTGGCTGAGAGAAATTGATGATAAAAAGATTGTGGGGGCTGTTTTGTTAGACTTCAGTGCTGCTTTTGACATTATCGATCATAGTCTGCCGCTGGAAAAACGTATGTGTTATGGCTTTACACCCCCTGCTATAATGTGGATAAAGAGTTACTTGTCTAACAGAACACAGAGGGTGTTCTTTAATGGAAGCCTCTCAAACTTAATCCAGGTAGAATCAGGAATTCCCCAGGGCAGCTGTCTAGGCCCCTTACTTTTTTCAATCTTTACTAACGACAAGCCACTGACTTTGAGTAAAGCCAATGTATCTATGTATGCAGATGTCTCAACACTATACACGTCAGGTGCTACAGGAACTAAAATAACTGCAACACTTAATAAAGAGTTGCAGTTAGTTTCGGAATGGGTGGCAAGGAATAAGTTAGTCCTAAATATTTCCAAAACTAAAAGCATTGTATTTGGGTCAAATCATTCACTAAACCGTAAACCTCAACTACATCTCGTAATGAATAATGTGGAAATTGAGCAAGTTGAGGTGACTAAACTGCTTGGTGTAACCCCGGATTGTAAACTGTCATGGTCAAAGCATATTGATACAACAGTAGCTAAGATGGGGAGAAGTATGTCCATAATTAAGCACTGCTCTGCCTTCTTAACAACACTATCAACAAGGCAGGTCCTACAGGCCCTAGTTTTGTCGCATCTAGACTACTGTTCAGTAGTGTGGTCAGGTGCCACAAGGAGGGACTTGGGAAATTTGCAGTTGGCTCAGAACAGGGCAGCACGGCTGGCCCTTAAAAGTACACGGAGAGCTAACATTCATTACATGCATGTTAGTCTCTCCTGGCTTAGAGTGGAAGAGGTATTGACTTCATCACTGCTTGTTTTTTTAAGAGGTGTAGACAAGCTGAATGTACCGAGCTGTCTGTTTGGAATGCTAGTACACAGCTCGGACACCCATGCATACCCCACGAGACATGCCACCAGAGGTCTCTTCACACTCCCCATGTCCAGAACAGACTACGGGAAACGCATAGTACTACATAGAGCCATGACTACATGGAACTCTATTCCACATCATGTAACTCAGTCAAGCAGTAAAATCAGATTTAAAAAACGGACACACACACACACACAGCATTCGCAAACACATGCTAACACACGCACTCTACACACACACATTTTAATATTGTTATTTTGCTGTATTATTGATTTTGTATTGTAAATATGTTATGGTAGAGCAGTGTGTAATAAGGTGTTGTGTTATGTATTGTTTTATTTTATGTAAATTGTGGTTGGACCCCAGGAAGAGTAGCTGCTGCCTTGGCAGCCGCTAATGGGGATCCTTAATAAATACAAAATACTTATATTGTTTGTTAGCTTGTGGTGGCTAAATTTAGCTGACGTTTGTAGTGGCTGTTTAAAGAAAACCAAACATGGATTACAATTTCTCCTGGCCCATAGACTACTTTTAGGGGAAGGAACCATCTAACATCAAGTTGTAAAATCCTGAACTTGTCCTTTAAGTAAAAAGCTATCTAGCTGTTATCCAATATTGGGGTTTCTTTAGTCATTTTATGCAGAAATGTTGTGTTGTCTTACTTTATTATAACCCAAAAGATAAAGGTTTATTACTCATTTGTTTACAAACAACAAGATTGTAAGTAATGTGAGTAATGTATAGCTTCAAAACATGTACTTATGACACAAGCTAAATGCAGCTCAAGATAAAGAGGACATGGTTTCCAGACTTGTTCTGATGAGTACTTGACTTGATTTAAACTATATTGGAATAGGTAAAGCATTTGGTCTGTTTCATTTACCTGGGAGGAACGAGCTGTTGGGGGTCTTGAGTGAGAGATCCATTGATTCTTGTAGTTTACACTTCAGCTGCATCACGATGTGATCCTAATGTAGGACAGAAAATATTATTTAGTCCACTCTCACACTAAGTGATGATTGTACTTTACCACAACCAAGTCTAAATGCTGTGCACCAGGTGTTCATAAACTAAGTGCTTCTTAAGTGTATTTTGGTTTGCTTTCAAGCCGCAAATATTTGAATTCTGCAAGCGCTATCATAATTGCTATGGTGACCTGTGGAAACATGCAGATCCCATAAGAAGTACTAACCTACACCCATCTGAAAATGCACTCCTAACCTGCTGTGTGAAAGCAGCATGACAATAGCAACAGCACTTGAGTACATTTACCTTTAGCAAACATCAATCCATCTGCTGTGTAAACTGAAGGGTTGTTACATATACAGACATTGCACAACTGTACTTCTTTTGAATGCTAACATACACGCCAAATGCTGCTATTCAAGGCGATATGGGCTAGAAAACTACAGTTGAAGTCGGAAGTTTACATACACATAGGTTGGAGTCATTAAAACTCTTTTTTCAACTGCTCCACAAATGTCTTGTTAACAAACTATCGTTTTTGCAAGTCGGTTAGGACATCTACTTTGTGCATGACACAGGTAATTTTTCCAACAATTGTTTACAGACAGATTATTTCACTTATAATTCACTGTATCACAATTCCAGTGGGTCAGAAGTTTACATACACTAAGTTGACTGTGCCTTTAAACAGCTTGGAAAATTCCAGAAAATGATGTCATGGCTTTAGAAGCTTCTGATAGGCTAATTTACATAATTTAAGTCAATTGGAGGTGTACCTGTGGATGTATTTCAAGGCCTACCTTCAAACGCAGTGCCTCTTTGCTTGACATCATGGGAAAATGAAAAGAAATCAGCCAAGACCTCAGAAAAAAAATTGTAGACCTCCGCAAGTCTGGTTCATCCTTGGGAGCAATTTCCAAATGCCTGAAGGTACCACGTTCATCTGTACAAACAATAGTACACAAGTATAAACACCATGGGACCACGCAGCCGTCATACCGCTCAGGAAGGAGACGTGTTCTGTCTCCTAGAGATTAACGTACTTTGGTGCGAAAAGTGCAAATCAATCCCAGAACAACAGCAAAGGACCTTGTGAAGATGCTGAAGGAAACACGTACAAAAGTATCTATATCCACAGTAAAACGAGTCCTATATCGACATAACCTGAAAGGCCACTCAGCAAGGAAGAAGCCACAGCTCCAAAACCGCCATAAAAAATCCAGACTACGGTTTGCAACTGCACTAAGAGACAAAGATCTTACCTTTTGGAGAAATGTCCTCTGGTCTGATGACACAAAAATAGAGCTGTTTGGCCATAATGACCATCGTTATGTTTGGAGGAAAAAGGGGGACTTGCAAGCCGGAGAACACCATCCCAACCGTGAAGCACGGGGGTGGCAGCATCATGCTGTGGGGGTGCTTTGCTGAAGAAGGGACTGGTGCACTTCATAAAATAGATGGCATCATGAGGAAGGAAAATTATGTGGATATATTGAAGCAACATCTCAAGACATCAGTCAAGAAGTTAAAGCTTGGTCGGAAATGGGTCTTCCAAATGGACAATGACCCCAAGCATACTTCCAAAGTTGTGGCTTAAGGAAAAAAGCAAAATGGCTTAAGGACAACAGAGTCAAGGTATTGGAGTGGCCATCACAAAGCCCTGACCTCAATCCTATAGAACATTTGTGGGCAGAACTGAAAAAGCATGTGCGAGCAAGGAGGCCTACAAACCTGACTCAGTTACACCAGCTCTGTCAGGAGGAATGGGCCAAAATTCACCCAACTTATTGTGGGAAGCTTTGGAAGGCTACCCGAAACATTTGACCCAAGTTAAACAATTTAATGTCAATGCTACCAAATACTAATTGAGTGTATGTAAACTTCTGACCCACTGGGAATGTGATGAAAGAAATAAAAGCTGAAATAAATCATTCTCTCTACTATTATTCTGACATTTCACATTCTTAAAATAAAGTGGTGATTCTAAGTGACCTAAAATAGGGAATTTTTACTAGGATGAAATGTCAGGAATTGTGAAAAACTGAGTTTAAATGTATTTGGCTAAGGTGTATGTAAACTTCCAACTTCAACTGTATATGGCTATGTATTTCTTTTAAATTTGCAGAGATTTTGCACTATGTCAAATGAAAGTCTATGTAAACGTCTATTTTTATGGGATTGTGATGTTGCTACTACAAATAATATTTTTTATATACCATGCCAAATCCTTTTTAAACTCCATCCATATGATTTAGTTAACTGATATAGACAGGGTATTTTAGAAATGACCGTCATGCTTTTGAATCAGCACTTTTAGAGAGCATTGAACTAAAGTGGTACCAACTGATAATCAAACCTGAAAGTAACAAACTGCACACCTACTGCCTTTTTAAGTGCACTTTTGGGACAGAACCCTATGTACGTACTGTTTCATATCAAAGCTCTTTTGCCAAATGTAGATGTGGAGTGGCCCCTCTCTCTATTGAGACTGGTCGATACAAAACACTCCCCTAGATAAACGTGTATGTACTTTTTGTAACGATGGTTTCCTTTGAAACTGAAGCTCATGCATTATTTTAATGTGGGTTATACAACAAAAGTAGGGATTATCTACATAAACTATGTGAACTTTAATCAGGTAACAATAATGTAAATGCCTGCGCCAAAGCCTGTCATCCTATCCTCCACTGAAGACGTTTATTTTTAAGTGCCTAATTGTCCTTTTTTAACGCATTTATTACACATCTATAAGCATTTCATGAACATGTTATAACTGGTCCCAACCGCATTATTAAAGGTTAATGAAATGTATTCATAGCATATCTATAGCGCATTCATGTCATGCTATGCGAGAGCTCATATTTTGGTATCTTAATAGATGCATTATTACAATGACAAAGTAGCTACAGCATTATGGCTGTTCTCAAAGTGTTATTCTGCCATACCAGTGCTAGTGAATAGGCCAAAAGGCCAAACCATTTTTGGTTTGGCCTTTTGATATTTATTTTTATAAGGCCTGTACCAGCCCCATTTCCCCCACCGGCCTGTGACTTACCTTTTCTTCTTCTCACTGAGGTCAATGGTGCATGAAGATCCCCACACGGTTGAATCCCTAGAGTAAATTTTACGGATGAAATTGTGTAGTTGAGGCTCATATCTTGATGCTTTCGTAACTCATTAACAGCCCTCCTCCACATCACAATTAAGTTGGTCATACTGGTCTATAACGCACACATGAAAGGTCTATGTATGAATTATTTTTCCGTCTTAGTAAAGTAAAATCTATTTTCCAATTCATAAAGCATTTATAAACATGCCTAAATTATCAAAAAGAACACGGACACAAAACAGAACGTCAGACATTGAATCAATAAATAATGTTAATATCTTCAGCTGTGCGTTATGGGAAGAAGAAGAAAAATTATTGGCCTCAGCTACAATTATTTGAATAATTCAATGAATGTTTAGTGCACAAATGTGATGACTAAAGTGTCTTATTAGGAATGTTCAAATCTGACTTCTCTATGAGGCCGTGTATGGAAATAGTCTTTCTGGGCCGGGCGTCAGTTAAACTGCAATACCGAAGCAAAACTGAAGGAGAAGTCGAAACCTTGCCTCTACACCAGAACCCTGGCCCCTTGGCACAACCACAGGAGGAGTGCGTGAGAGGCGAGAGGTCAATGAAATGTCACTTCCTGGTGACCTCTCGCTTCCGCAAAAAGTTTCAAAAAAAGGAATTAAACATTAAGTTAACCTTTTTGTTCACTATTTCATGACTGAAAGTTAAAGTTTGTACATAAAAAAAGCTCATAAGAAGCCAGAAGAACACTGGGCTGTCACCTAGGTTGAAGACACTAAGGCAAAGACAGTACAGTATGAAGATAGGAAGAAACTGCTTCTCCAATAGAAATCCCCGATCACACTTGTATGCAAAATCATGGCGACGTTGTCTAGCTAAACTCATGCGTAGAAACACGTCATTGGGTCTAACAGTCGACTCGTGCCAAACTGCGTATTTGCAGGCCGTCAAATCAAAGACACATCTTCGATATAAAGTAGTTTTTGACGAAAATGAAAACGTTTCAGTTTGTCACTTTCACGATAATCCTGTCTACTGCGTCTTTTTTTATATAACGTTGGACTGCTCTCAACAACATGGACTGCTCTCAACAACACTGCTGCCCTGAATTTCAGCAGGCGCTATCGACAAAGAAAGTTGTGATGGACTACTACTAAGGTCAGTGTGAACCGGAGTGACTTGACAACGTGGGCCACACAAAATGTAACCACAAACAAAACTTAGTTAAATGGCTGCCGTGAAGCTACGGGTAAGGGTCTAGCTACATTTCCATATATTATAGATATATTTTTGCTGTTGCTACTATGCAAGTGTAACCGGTGTGAAATCGGTGACGTCACTTGCTCTGAGACCTTGAAGAAGTTCTTTCCCATGCTCTGCAAGGACCGCAGCTTTTGTGGAGCGATAGGTAACGATGCTTAGAGGGTGACTGTAGGCAATGTGTGCAGAGGGTCCCTGGTTCAAGCCCAGTTTGGGACGAGGAGAGGGATGGAAGCAACACTGTTACACAAGTAACCATTTTACTGTACCGTTTACACCTTCTGTATCCTGTGCATGTGAAAAATACACTTTGATTTTACACTTTTGATATAGTAGTGTTTACAAGAGACGGTAATGTGAAGAACATGACCTGCACCAAAGTCAGATTAGGATATAGGATATTTTTACAACTACTTTTTTCTACTACTTTCACAACATTTAGTCTTAAACATTCAAAGGCCATTAATTCTGCTTTGAAAGTTGATACTTTCCCATTGTTCCTCAACTACAGTGTGTGACATACAATTTTCTAGCTCTGAGTCTCTACTTCTATCCAATGTAAAAAACACAATTTCAAATTTTGCTCGGTAAGACCGAATTAAGGCGGTGAGTCACATCTTGTAGAATTTCATATTTTTATATACAGTACCAGTCAAAAGTTTAGTCACACCTACACATTCCAGGGTTTTTCTTAATTTTTACAATTTTCTACATTGTAGAATAATAGTGAAGACATTAAAACTATTAAATAACACATATGGAATCATGTAGTAACCAAAAAAGTGTTAAACATAATTTTGCATTCTTCAAAGTAGCCACCCTTTGCCTTGATGACAGCTTTGCACACTCTTGGCATTCTCTCAAACAGCTTCATGAGGTAGTCTGTCAATGGCTGAGGAATATGTGGTGTGGGAGTCAGGCGCAGGACACCGAAGCTTAGTCCAACAAAGTTTACTAGTGCAAACCAAAGCACAATACAATGAACGGCCTCAACAAATAAACAGAGGCAAGCGATTACGCAAACTGTGCGTAAACCAATAAAACAATAAACAGAGAAAAACACGCAGCACTAACGGACAGGCGGATAACAACACACAAACTAACCAACACCAAACAGGCAACTTATAGGACACACAATTAGACACAAGCGGACACAGGTGCAACAGACAGACAACAGCAATCAAACATCGAAACATTCAACGGTGGCAGCTAGTAATCCGGGGACGACGAACGCCGAAGCCTGCCCGAACAAGGAGGAGGAGCAGCCTCGGCAGAATCCGTGACATAGTCACCTGGAATGCATTTCAATTAACAGGTGTGCCTTTTTAAAAGTTAATTTGTGGAATTGCGTTTGAGCCAATCAGTTGTGTTATGACAAGGTAGGGGGGGTATACAGAAGATAGCCATATTTGGTAAAAGACCAAGTCAATATTATGGCAAGAACAGCTCAAATAAGCAAAGAGAAATGACAGTCCATCATTACTTGAAGACATGAAGGTCAGTCAATCCGGAAAATGTCAAGAACTTTGAAAGTTTATTCAAGTACAGTTGCAAAAACCATCAAGCGCTATGATGAACCTGGCTCTCATGAGGACCGCCACAGGAAAGGAAGACCCATAGTTACCTCTGCTGCAGAGGATAAGTTCATTAGAGTTACCAGCTTCAGAAATTGCAGCCCAAATAAATGCTTCACAGAGTTCAAGTAACAGACACATCTCAACATCAACTGTTCAGAGGAGACTGTGTTAATCAGGCCTTCATGTTCAAATTGCTGCAAAAAAAACACTAATAAAAGGACACCAATAAGAAGAAGTCTCTTGCTTGGGCTAAGAAACACGAGCAATGGACATTAGACCGGTGGAAATCTGTCCTTTGGTCTGATGAGTCCAAATTTGAGATTTTTGGTTCCAACCGCCATCTTTGTGAGATGCAGAGTAGCTGAACAAATGATCTCTGCATGTGTGGTTCCCACCGTGAAGCATGGAGGAGGAGGTGTGATGGTGTGGGGGTAATTTGCTGGTGACACTGTCAGTGATTTATTTAGAATTCAAAGCAAACTTAACCAGCATGGTTACCACAGCATTCTGCAGCGATACGCCATCCCATCTGGTTTGCTCTTAGTGGGACTATCATTAGTATTTTAACAGGACAAAGACCCAACACACCTCCAGGCTGTGTAAGGGCTATTAAACCAAGAAGGAGAGTGATGGAGTGCTGCATCAGATGACCTGGCCTCCACAATCACCGGACCTCAACCCAATTGAGATGGTTTGGGATGAGTTGGACCGCAGAGTGAAGGAAAAGCAGCCAACAAGTGCTCAGCATATGTGGGAACTCCTTCAAGACTGTTGGAAAAGCATTCCAGGTGAAGCTGGTTGAGAGAATGCCAAGAGTTTGCAAAGCTGTCATCAAGGCAAAGGGTGGCTACTTTGAAGAATGTAAAATCAAAAATATATTTTGATTTGGTTATCACTTTTTTGGTTACTACATGATTTCATGTGTTATTTCATAGTTTTGATGTCTTCACTATTATTCTACAATGTAGAAAATTGTAAAAATAAAGAAAAACCCTTGAATGAGTAGGTGTGTCCAAACTGTTGACTGGTACTGTATTTGTGGTGTTCATTTAACGTTAGGGTTAGGCATAAGCTAAGCAGTGTGATTGAGGTTAGGGTTGAAGTTAGGGTTAGGTTTAAAAATAGATTTTAAGAAGATAAATGGTAGAAAATAGGCGGGTTTATGACTTTGTGGAAAATAGTGACGACCTTTGAAGATCGTATGTTTTGAATCTAGGCCGTCACCCGGAATCTGTCCGTATTCTTTTTGATAAGGCATATTTATAAATGCTTTATGCATGAGAAAATAGATATGACTGTACATTAACTGCATAAAATTCATACACAGATCTTTATTGTTGGTATTATAGATCTGAGTGGCAAACTGCACAGTTAATTACCATGAAATGCTTAGCTATAAATGCTTTATGAATGGGAAAATAGATTTTACTTTACTTTGACTGCATACATAGACCCTTAATGTGTGCGTTATAGAACAGTATGACCAACTTCATTGTGATGTGGAGGCCTGTTAATGAGTTATGTTATGACCCTCAACTACACAATTTGATCCATAAAATGTACCCTAGGGAATCAACCCTGTTGGGATCTTCATGCACCATTGACCTCAGTGAGAGGAAGAAGAAGGTAAGTAATGGCTATAGCGGCCGTTGGGAGAAATGGGGCTGGTACATTTACATTTACATTTTAGTCATTTAGCAGACGCTCTTATCCAGAGCGACTTACAGGAGCAATTAGGGTTAAGTGCCTTGCTCAAGGGCACATTAACGTCATTTAGCAGACGCTCTTAGCCAGAGCGACTCACAAATTGGTGCGTTCACCCTATAGCCAGTGGGATAACCACTTTACAATTTGGGGGGGGTTAGAAGGATTACTTTATCCTATCCCAGGTATTCCTTAAAGAGGTGGGGTTTCAAATGTCTCCGGAAGGTGGTGAGTGACTCCGCTGTCCTGGCGTCGTGAGGGAGCTTGTTCCACCATTGGGGTGCCAGAGCAGCGAACAGTTTTGACTGGGCTGAGCGGGAGCTATGCTTCCGCAGAGGAAGGGAGCCAGCAGGCCAGAGGTGGATGAACGCAATGCCCTCGTTTGGGTGTAGGGACTGATCAGAGCCTGAAGGTACAGAGGTGCCATTCCCCTCACTGCTCCATAGGCAAGCACCATGGTCTTGTAGCGGATGCGAGCTTCAACTGGAAGCCAGTGGAGTGTGCGGAGGAGGGGGGTGACGTGAGAGAACTTGGGAAGGTTGAACACCAGACGGGCTGCGGCATTCTGGATGAGTTGTAGGGGTTTAATGGCACAGGCAGGGAGGCCAGCCAACAGCGAGTTGCAGTAGTCCAGACGGGAGATGACAAGTGCCTGGATTAGGACCTGTGCCGCTTCCTGTGTAAGGCAGGGTCGTACTCTCCGAATGTTGTAGAGCATGAACCTGCAGGAGCGGGTCACCGCCTTGATGTTGGCGGAGAACGACAGGGTGTTGTCCAGGGTCACGCCTAGGCTCTTCGCACTCTGGGAGGAGGACACAGCGGAGTTGTCAACCGTGATGGCGAGATCATGGAACGGGCAGTCCTTCCCCGGGAGGAAGAGCAGCTCCGTCTTGCCAGGGTTCAGCTTGAGGTGGTGATCCGTCATCCATACTGATATGTCTGCCAGACATGCAGAGATGCGATTCGCCACCTGGTTATCAGAAGGGGGAAAGGAGAAGATTAGTTGTGTATCGTCAGCGTAGCAATGATATGAAAGGCCATGTGAGGATATGACAGAGCCAAGTGACTTGGTGTATAGGGAGAAAAGGAGAGGGCCTAGAACTGAGCCCTGGGGACACCAGTGGTGAGAGCACGTGGTGCGGAGACAGCTTCTCGCCACGCCACTTGGTAGGAGCGACCGGTCAGGTAGGACGCAATCCAGGAGTGAGCCGCGCCGGAGATGCCCAGCTCGGAGAGGGTGGAGAGGAGGATCTGATGGTTCACAGTATCAAAGGCAGCAGACAGGTCTAGAAGGACAAGAGCAGAGGAGAGAGAGTTAGCTTTAGCAGTGCGGAGAGTCTCCGTGACACAGAGAAGAGCAGTCTCAGTTGAATGACCAGTCCTGAAACCTGATTGGTTTGGATCAAGAAGGTCATTCTGAGAGAGATAGCAAGAGAGTTGGCTAAAGACGGCACGCTCAATAGTTTTGGAAAGAAAAGAAAGAAGGGATACTGGTCTGTAGTTGTTGACATCAGTGGGGTCGAGTGTTGGTTTTTTGAGAAGGGGAGCAACTCTCGCTCTCTTGAAGACGGAAGGGACATGGCCAGCGGTCAAGGATGAGTTGATCAGCGAGGTGAGGTAGGGGAGAAGGTCACCGGAGATGGTCTGGAGAAGGGAGGAGGGATGGGGTCAAGCGGGCAGGTTGTTGGGCGGCCTGCAGTCACAAGTCGCAGGATTTTATCTGGAGAGAGAGGGGAGAAAGAAGTCAAAGCATAGGGTAGGGCAGTGTGAGCAGGACCAGCAGTGTCATTAGACTTAACAAACGAGGATCGGATGTCGTCAACCTTCTTTTCAAAGTGGTTGACGAAGTCATCCACAGAGAGAGAGGAGGGGGGGAGGAGGATTCAGGAGGGGAGGAAAATGTGGCAAAGAGCTTCCTAGGGTTAGAGGCAGATGCTTGGAATTTAGAGTGGTAGAAGGTGGCCTTAGCAGCAGAAACAGATGAAGAAAATGTAGAGAGGAGGGAGTGAAAAGATGCCAGGTCGGCAGGGAGTTTAGTTTTCTTCCATTTCCGCTCCGCTGCCCGGAGCTCTGTTCTGTGAGCTCGCAATGAGTCATCAAGCCACGGAGCTGGAGGGGAGGACCGAGCCGGCCGGGAGGATAGGGGACACAGAGAGTCAAAGGATGCAGAAAGGGAGGAGAGGAGGGTTGAGGAGGCAGAATCAGGAGATTGGAGGGAGAAGGATTGAGCAGAGGGAAGAGATGATAGGATGGAAGAGGAGAGAGTAGTGGGAGAGAGAGAGCGAAGGTTGCGGCGGCGCATTACCATCTGTGTAGGGGCAGAGTGAGTAGTGTGGGAGGAGAGCGAGAGAGAAAAGGAAACAAAGTAGTGGTCGGAGACATGGAGGGGAGTTGCAGTGAGATTAGTAGAGGAGCAGCATCTAGTGAAGATGAGGTCAAGCGTATTGCCTGCCTTGTGAGTAGGGGGGACGGTGAGAGGGTGAGGTCAAAAGAGGAGAGGAGTGGAAAGAAGGAGGCAGAGAGAAATGAGTCAAATGTGGACATAGGGAGGTTGAAATCCCCCAAAACTGTGAGGGGTGAGCCATCCTCAGGGAAGGAACTTATCAAGGCGTCAAGCTCATTGATGAACTCTCCAAGGGAACCTGGAGGGCGATAGATGACAAGGATATTAAGCTTAAATGGGCTAGTGACTGTGACAGCATGGAATTCAAATGAGGAGATAGACAGATGGGTTAGGGGGAAAAATTGAGAATGTCCACTTGGGAGAGATGAGGATTCCTGTACCACCACCCCTCTGACCAGATGCTCTCGGGGTATGCGAGAACACATGGTCAGACGAGGAGAGAGCAGTAGGAGTAGCAGTGTTTTCAGTGGTGATCCATGTTTCCGTCAGCGCCAGGAAGTCGAGGGACTGGAGGTTGGCATAGGCTGGGATGAAGTCAGCTTTGTTGGCAGCAGAACGGCAGTTCCAGAGGCTGCCTGCGACCTGGAACTCCACGTGGGTGGTGCGTGCAGGGACCACCAGGTTAGAGAGGCAGCAGCCACGCGGTGTGGTGCGTTTGTGTAGCCTGTGCAGAGAGGAGAGAACAGGGATAGGCAGAGGCATAGTTGACAGGCTGTAGCAAATGGCTACAAAAATGCAGAGGAGATCGGAATGAAATGAGCTAAGCATCTGGGAGCGGAGAGAGCAGGGCCTCCCTCACCAAAAACTTCTACCTCAGAAACTAAAATTGTTTCACTGAACCACCCGAACAAAAACTCTCCCAACTTCCACCTTTAGAAATCAGAATTGTTGTGAACCACAGCGGTTCAATGTTTAAAGGAATAGACTCAACCCACTTTATTCAACTATGACACCATAGCTAACTAGCAAGCTAGCATCCAATAACAATAACACACCGTATAGCACCAACACTATGCTACATATCAGCATCATTTTCAATACGTGGTCTCTAATACCGGTATGGCAGAAGCACACGTTTGAGAACAGCCATAATGATGACACTAGGCTGTCATTGTAATGTCGCTTTTATTAAGATACTGTACCTAAATATCAGCTTTTGCATAGTATGACACGAGTGCGCTATATATATGATATTAATATATTTCATTAATCTTTATTGATGCGGTTGGGACCTGTAATAACAAGTTTGTGAAATACTTATAGATCTGTAATAAATGCATTATGGATATGTAGTCCAAGTATATCTTTACCCTTTTATTATTTGTTTTTATGCATACATCTGTATAGATGATGTAATTATAGTATTATAGATTAAGCCTGTACCATGTTTGACCATGATTGTTTTTAGTGCCTCGAAACTCAATTCCAGTGGTCCACAATGTGTTATTATACTTTTATATCAGTATTTTGTATTATTGTATCATTGTTGAGTGTCACTTAAATGCATTTTTCGAACTCTAACTCTACTGTACAATGTTTCAAACCTTCAGGTTGGTTAAACGAACCAGCATATCTTCCTTAGCCTTCTGGAAAATGTTGTTATTCTTCATGTGATGGTGTAGCTCATCTTTCATCCTTTTTAGAGAATCTTTTCCTGTATGCTCTGATGCCCCTAAAACACAGTCATCATATTGTTTCCATAACCATTGTATGACTTAATCTGCTATTAATACATTCTAAATATGTTTGAAAACTTGTTACTTCCCAAATATCATTATAATTTTCATAACTAGGCCACAACACTTTATCTCAGCTAAAACATTTTCATTTTAAGACTTACTTATATAGCATCGATGCATGGTGTCCTTGATTGACTCGGTTAGAGTGGAGTAGATTCTTTTCTTTTTCTCGCGGAGGTCACAGATTAGTTTTGCCTTCAACTCAGTTTCCTTTCAGATAGAAACTAATTTAAGTGGTTTCCTTAATATTTCAATGTTGCATTTCCTGATTTAGTTTCAAAAAGGCACTCGCACATCTGAGCTATCTTCTACAGTGGCTTGCGAAAGTATTCAACCTCCCTTGCCATTTTTCCTATTTTGTTGCCTAACAACCTGGAATTAAAATGGATTTTGGGGGGGGTTGTTTCATTTGATTTACACAACATGCCTACCACTTTGAAGATGCAAAATCTTCAAAGATTCCCAAAGTCAATAATTTGTAGAGCCACCTTTTGCAGCAATTACAGCTGCAAGTCTCTTGGGGTCTCTATAAGCTTGGCACATCTAGCCACTGGGATTTTTGCCCATTCTTCAAGGCAAAACTGCTCCAGCTCCTTCAAGTTGGATGAGTTCCGCTGGTGTACAGCAATCTTTAAGTCATACCAAAGATTCTCAATTGGATTGAGGTCTGGGCTTTGATTAGGCCATTCCAAGACATTTAAATGTTTCCCCTTAAACCACTCAAGTGTTGCTTTAGCAGTATGCTTAGGGTCATTGTCCTGCTGGAAGGTGAACATCCGTCCCAGTCTCAAATCTCTGGAAGACTGAAACAGGTTTCCCTCAAGAATTTCCCTGTATTTAGCTCCATCCATAACGCTTTCAATTCTGACCAGTTTCCCAGTCACTGCCGATGAAAAACATCCCAACAGCATGATGCTGCCACCACCATGCTTCACTGTGGGGATCACTGTGGGGATTATGTTCTCGGGGTGATGAGAGGTGTTGGATTTGCCCAATTTTAGTCTCATCTGATCAGAGTACCTTCTTCCATATGTTTGGGGAGTCTCCCACATACCTTTTGGCGAACACCAAACGTGTTTGCTTATTTTGTTCTTTAAGCAATGGCTTTTTCCTTGCCACTCTTCTGTAAAGCCCAGCTCTGTGGAGTGTGCGGCTTAAAGTGGTCCTATGGACAGATACTCCAATCTCCGCTGTGGAGCTTTGCAGCCCTTCAGGGTTATCTTTGGTCTCTTTGTTGCCTCTCTGATTAATGCCCTCCTTGCCTGGTCCGTGAGTTTTGGTGGGCGGCCCTCTCTTGGCAGGTTTGTTGTGGTGCCATATTCTTTCTATTTTTTTATAATGGATTTAATGGTGCTCCGTGGGATGGTCAAAGTGTCTGATATTTTTTTATTACCCAACCCTGATCTGTACTTCTCCACAACTTTGTCCCTGACCTGTTTGGAGAGCTCCTTGGTCTTCATGGTGCCGCTTGCTTGGTGGTGCCCCTGGCTTAGTGGTGTTGCAGACTCTGGGGCATTTCAGAACAGGTGTATATATATACACTGAGATTTCACACAGGTGGACTTTATTTAACTAATTATGTGACTTCTGAAGGTAATTGGTTTCACCAGATCGTATTTAAGGGCTTCATAGCAAAGGGGGTGAATACATATGCACGCACCACTTTTCTGTTATTTATTTTTTATAATTTTTTGAAACAAGTTATTTTTTTCATTTCACTCACCAATTTAGACTATTATATGTATGTCCATTACATGAAATCCAAATAAAAATAAATTGAAATTACAGGTTGTAATGCAACAAAATCCAAGGGGGATGAATACCTATGCAAGGCACTGTAGCTTTGTTGCAGGTGCATGGTAACAATTGAATAACATGAAAGAGAAACCCGCACAATGCTCTTGCTAGTATCATTGTTCTTTAAGCTTTACGTATCGGCCTCAAGACTGATTTCTTTTTAAACCTTACCTCCGTCTTGAGGAATGTCAGATGCAGTGACACTTCCGGGTGCTCCCCAACCAAGCTGTTTGTGTCAAGGGTGAATGTATCAATCCGCTCCTTGATTGGCCCACGTTCGCCCTCGTTTCTGCAAATCAGAAGGATGGTTACTAGATTTGAGTCAAGGCCCTTATCATTCCATGTGTATTATATACAGTGCATTCGGAAAGTATTCAGACCCCTTGACTTTTTCCACATTTTGTTACGTTACAGCCTTATTCTAAAATTGATTAAATAAAAACAATTAATCTTCAATCTACACAGAATACCTCATAATGATAACGAGCAAACAAGTTTTTAGACATTAAATGACCTTAAATGAACACCAGAAATATATAAAAACATTTCCACGATTTGTGACTCACCGCCTCGATTCGGTCTTATGTAGCAAAATTTGAAATTGTGTTTTTTTACATTGGATACAAGTAGAGATTCAGAGCTAGAAAATGGTATACGGTGCATTTGGAAAGTATTCAGCCCCCTTGACTTTTTCCACATTTTATTCTAAAATCATTTTTTATACACATTATCCCATAATGACAAAGCGAAAACAGGTTTTTAGAAATGTTTGCAAATGTATTAAAAATAAAAAACAAATACCATATTTATATAAGTATTCAGAACCTTTGCTATGAGACTCAAAATTGAGCTCAGGTGCATAGTGTTTCTCTGCAGATCCTCTCAAGCAATGTCTGGTTGAATGGGGAGAGTCGCTGCACAGCTATTTTCAGGTCTCTCCAGAGATGTTCGATCGGGTTCAAGTCCGAGCTCTGGCTGGGCCACTCAAGGGCATTCAGAGACTTGTCCTGAAGCCACTCCTGTGTTGTCTTGCCGATGTGCTTAGGGTCGTTGACATGTTGGAAGGTGAACCTTCACCCCAGTCTGAGGTCCTGAGCGCTCTGGAGCAGGTTTTCATCAAGGATCTCTCTGTACTTTGCTCCGTTCATCTTTCCCTCGATCCTGACTAGTCTCCCGGTCCCTACCGCTGAAAAACATCCCCAAAGCATGATTTTTCGACCACCATGCTTCACTGTAGGTTTCCTCCAGACGTGACGCTTGGCATTCAGGCCAAAGAGTTCAATCTTGGTTTCATCAGACCACACATTCCTATCTCAGAGATCTACGGACAATTCCTTCAACCTCATGGCTGTGTTTTTGCTCTGATGTGCACTGTCAACTGTGGGACCTTATATAGACAGGTGTGTGTCTTGTGGTCCTCTGTAGCTCAGCTGGTAGAGCACGGCGCTTGTAACGCCAAGGTAGTGGGTTCGATCCCCGGGACCACCCATACACAAAAAAAATATATATGCACGCATGACTGTAAGTCGCTTTGGATAAAAGTGTCTGCTAAATGGCATATTATTATTATTATTATTTCCAAATCATGTCCAATCAATTTAGTTTTCCACAGGTTGTAGAAACATCTCAAGAATGATCAATGGAAACAGGATGCATCTGTGCTCAATTTCGAGTCTAATAGCAAAGGGTCTGAATAGTTAGGTTAATAAGGTATTGATGTTTTACATTTATTTATTTATTTATTTCTAAAAACCTGTTTTCACTTTGTCATTATGGTGTATTGTGTGTAGATTGATAAGGGGAAAAAAACTTGACTGGAAAAAGTCAATACTTTCCAAATGCACATATATATTTAGATATTGATTGTATTACTTACGGGAAATATTTCTTAAACTTTTCATCAATGAGACTTCTCATACATGAGGCTAAACTCTCATTAAGGTTTATTTCCCTTCTCCTTTCCCTTTTCCCTTTTGGTTTATAAATGCCACCATTCTTGCATAAAGCCTTCACTACTTGATATCCACAGCCTTTTTTCCCTTTCTGGGAAAAAATAAAGAAAACATGTTAGACGTTTTCAACAGCACATCATTGGAAATCTGTCATGCATGAGTATCTCTTCAATAGCTGCTTTTCCAGTATCGTGCGAGCCTACGGTATACAGTTGAAGTCGGAAGTTTACATACACCTTAGCCAAATACATTTAAACTCAGTTTTTCACAATTCCTGACATTTAATCCCTGTTTTAGGTCAGTTAGGATCACCACTTTATTTTAAGAATGTGAAATGTCAGAATAATAGTAGAGAAAATTATTTATTTCATATTTTATTTATTTTATCACATTCCCAGTGGGTCAGAAGTTTACATACACTCAATTAGTATTTGGTAGCATTGCCTTTCAATTGTTTAACTTGGGTCAAACGTTTTGGGTAGCCTTTCACAAGCTTCCCACAATAAATTGGGTGAATTTTGGCCCATTCCTCAAGACAGAGCTGGTGTAACTGAGTCAGGTTTGTAGGCCTCCTTGCTCGCACACACTTTTTCAGTTCTGCCCACAAATGTTCAATGGGATTGAGGTCAGGGCTTTGTGATAGCCACACCAATACCTTGACTTTGTTGTCTTTAATCAATTTTGCCACAACTTTGGAAGTATGCTTGGGGTCATTGTCCATTTGGAAGACCCATTTGCGACCAACCTTTAACTTCCTGACTGATGTCTTGCTGTCTTGCTTCAATATATCCACATAATTTTCCTTCCTCATGATGCCATCTATTTTGTGAAGTGCACCAGTCCCTCCTGCAGCAAAGCACCCCCACAGCATGATGCTGCCACCCCTGTGCTTCACGGTTGGGATGGTGTTCTTCAGCTTGCAAGTCCCCCCTTTTCCTCCAAAAATAACGATGGTCATTATGGCCAAACAGTTCTATTTTTGTGTCATCAGACCAGAGGACATTTCTCCAAAAAGTATGATCTTTGTCTCTTAGTGCAGTTGCAAACCGTAGTCTGGATTTTTTATGGCGGTTTTGGAGCTGTGGCTTCTTCCTTGCTGAGTGGCCTTTCAGGTTATGTCGATATAGGACTCGTTTTACTGTGGATATGGATACTTTTGTACGTGTTTCCTTCAGCATCTTCACAAGGTCCTTTGCTGTTGTTCTGGGATTGATTTGCACTTTTCGCACCAAAGTACGTTAATCTCTAGGAGACAGAACGCGTCTCCTTCCTGAGCGGTATGACGGCTGCGTGGTCCCATGGTGTTTATACTTGTGTACTATTTTTTGTACAGATGAACGTGGTACCTTCAGGCATTTGGAAATTGCTCCCAAGGATGAACCAGACTTGTGGAGGCACCGAGTTCGAAGGTAGGCCTTGAAATACATCCACAGGTACACCTCCAATTGATTCAAATTATGTCAATTAGCCTGTCAGAAGCTTCTAAAGCCATGACATCATTTTCTGGAATTTTCCAAGCTGTTTAAAGGCACAGTCAACTTCGTGTATGTAAACTTCTGACCCACTGGAGTTGTGATACAGTGAATTATAGGTGAAATAATCTGTCTGTAAACAATTGTTGGAAAAATTACTTGTGTCATGCACAAAGTAGATGTCCTAACCAACTTGACAAAACTATAGTTTGTTAACAAGAAATTTGTGGAGTGGTTGAAAAACTAGTTTTAATGACTCCAACCTAAGTTTATGTAAACTTCCGACTTCAACTGTATTTGTGCGAACCAATGCGTGCTATCGCTGGAGAAATTTGAAAATCGAGAGACTTGGTACATCATAACTTCATGTACAGTGGGGAGAACAAGTATTTGATACACTGCCGATTTTGCAGGTTTTCCTACTTACAAAGCATGTAGAGGTCTGTAATTTTTTATCATAGGTACACTTCAACTGTGAGAGAAAAATCCAGAAAATCACATTGTATGATTTTTAAGTAATTAATTTGCATTTTATTGCATGACATAAGTATTTGATCACCTACCAACCAGTAAGAATTCCGGCTCTCACAGACCTGTTAGTTTTTCTTTAAGAAGCCCTCCTGTTCTCCACTCATTACCTGTATTAACTGCACCTGTTTGAACTCGTTACCTGTATAAAAGACACCTGTCCACACACTCAATCAAACAGACTCCAACCTCTCCACAATGGCCAAAACCAGAGAGCTGTGTAAGGACATCAGGGATAAAATTGTAGACCTGCACAAGGCTGGGATGGGCTACAGGACAATAGGCAAGCAGCTTGGTGAGAAGGCAACAACTGTTGGCGCAATTATTATAAAATGGAAGAAGTTCAACATTACGGTCAATCACCCTCGGTCTGGGGCTCCATGCAAGATCTCACCTCGTGGGGCATTAATGATCATGAGGAAGGTGAGGGATCAGCCCAGAACTACACGGCAGGACCTGGTCAATTACCTGAAGACAGCTGGGACCACAGTCTCAAAGAAAACCATTAGTAACACACTACGCCGTCATGGATTAAAATCCTGCAGCGCACGCAAGGTCCAGGCCCGTCTGAAGTTTGCCAATGACCAGAGGAGGAATGGGAGAAGGTCATGTGGTCTGATGAGACAAAAATAGAGCTTTTTGGTCTAAACTCCACTCGCCTTGTTTGGAGGAAGAAGAAGGATGAGTACAACCCCAAGAACACCATCCCAACCGTGAAGCATGGAGGTGGAAACATCATTCTTTGGGGATGCTTTTCTGCAAAGGGGACAGGACGACTGCACCGTATTGAGGGGAGGATGGATGGGGCCATGTATCGCGAGATCTTGGCCAACAACCTCCTTCCCTCAGTAAGAGCATTGAAGATGGGTCGTGGCTGGGTCTTCCAGCATGACAACGACCCGAAACACACAGCCAGGGCAACTAAGGAGTGGCACCGTAAGAAGCATCTATTTTTGTCTCATCAGACCACATGACCTTCTCCCATTCCTCCTCTGGATCATCCAGATGGTCATTGGCAAACTTCAGACGGGCCTGGACATGCGCTGGCTTGAGCAGTGGGACCTTGCGTGCGCTGCAGGATTTTAATCCATGACGGCGTAGTGTGTTACTAATGGTTTTCTTTGAGACTGTGGTCCCAGCTGTCTTCAGATAATTGACCAGGTCCTGCCGTGTAGTTCTGGGCTGATCCCTCACCTTCCTCATGATCATTGATGCCCCACGAGGTGAGATCTTGCATGGAGCCCCAGACCGAGGGTGATTGACCGTCATCTTGAACTTCTTCCATTTTCTAACAATTGCGCCAACAGTTGTTGCCTTCTCACCAAGCTGCTTGCCTATTGTCCTGTAGCCCATTCCAGCCTTGTGCAGGTCTACAAAATGTATCCCTGATGTCCTTACACAGCTCTCTGGTCTTGGCCATTGTGGTGAGGTTGGAGTCTGTCTGTTTGAGTGTGTGGACAGGTGTCTTTTAAACAGGTAACGAGTTCAAACAGGTGCAGTTAATACAGGTAATGAGTGGAGAACAGGAGGGCTTCTTAAAGAAAAACGAACAGGTCTGTGAGAGCCGGAATTCTTACTGGTTGGTAGGTGATCAAATACTTATGTCATGCAATAAAATGCAAATTAATTATTTAAAAATCATACATTGTGATTTTCTGGATTTTTGTTTTAGATTCCATCTCTCACAGTTGAAGTGTACCTATGATAAATATTACAGACCTCTACATGCTTTGTAAGTAGGAAAACCTGCAATATCGGCAGTGTATCAAATACTTGTTCTCCCCACTGTACATCACCACCACAGAAGGTCTTCCATAACCCCTCCCTGTTTACAGTGTCAAAAGTATTGGTGAGGTTGATAAACATGCAGTAGAGGTTCATGTTTTGCTGAATATATATTTGTTGCATTTGCTTGATGGTAAATATCCCTCTCCCATTAATTTAAGAAATTTCGGAAACCTTGCATAGTTCTGTCCAATGCTTGATTAAATTCTGGGGGCAGACGTGTTCCACAAGATACTAGAATGAGGAGCGGAAGCAGGATGGTAGCTCCACCCCCCTTTTTGCAAGTGACTGGCAAGTATATGGCCAAATGTACCCTCCCCTTCCGAAATTCGAAAGATGACAACACCTGCGAAATAATGATTTGTCCAAATGATCAATGACAAAAACTCTGCTTACCGGAACAAAGTTCCCCGTTAGTCGTCTCATCCCACACGTCCATCTATCTATGAAAGATTATTCTCCCATTTACTTTTCTGAATCTATCTCACGCGAACCTGAGTTACAATAAATAATCACATCGCTTTTGGGGTCCTGGTTGAGTCTCTTGATTTTCAGCTTCTCTGGCGCTAGCACAAACTGGCTAGCACGGATATACACTGATTATACAAAACATTAAGAACACCTGCTCTTTCCATGACATAGACAGACCAGGTGAATCCAGCTAAAAGCTATCATCCCTTATTGATCTCACTTGTTAAATATACTTCAATCAATGTAGATGAAGGGGAGGAGACAGGTTAAAGAAGGATTGTTAAGCCTTGACACAATTGAGACATGGATTCTGTGTGCCAGTCAAAGGGTGAATGGGTAAGACAAACAATTAAGTGCCTTTGAACAGGGTATGGTTATACAGTGGGGAAAAAAGTATTTAGTCAGCCACCAATTGTGCATGTTCTCCCACTTAAAAAGATGAGAGAGGCCTGTAATTTTCATCATAGGTACACGTCAACTATGACAGACAAATTGAGAAAAAAAATCCAGAAAATCACATTGTAGGATTTTTTATGAATTTATTTGCAAATTATGGTGGAAAATAAGTATTTGGTCACCTACAAACAAGCAAGATTTCTGGCTCTCACAGACCTGTAATTTCTTCTTTAAGAGGCTCCTCTGTCCTCCACTCGTTACCTGTATTAATGGCACCTGTTTGAACTGACACCTATAAAAGACACCTGTCCACAACCTCAAACAGTCACACTCCAAACTCCACTATGGCCAAGACCAAAGAGCTGTCAAAGGACACCAGAAACAAAATTGTAGACCTGCACCAGGCTGGGAAGACTGAATCTGCAATAGGTAAGCAGCTTGGTTTGAAGAAATCAACTGTGGGAGCAATTATTAGGAAATGGAAGACATACAAGACCACTGATAATCTCCCTCGATCTGGGGCTCCATGCAAGATCTCACCCCGTGGGGTCAAAATGATCACAAGAACGGTGAGCAAAAATCCCAGAACCACACGGGGGACCTAGTGAATGACCTGCAGAGAGCTGGGACCAAAGTAACAAAGCCTACCATCAGTAACACACTACGCCGCCAGGGACTCAAATCCTGCAGTGCCAGACGTGTCCCCCTGCTTAAGCCAGTACATGTCCAGGCCGGTCTGAAGTTTGCTAGAGTGCATTTGGATGATCCAGAAGAGGATTGGGAGAATGTCATATGGTCAGATGAAACCAAAATAGAACTTTTTGGTAAAAACTCAACTCGTTGTGTTTGGAGGACAAAGAATGCTGAGTTGCATCCAAAGAACACCATACCTACTGTGAAGCATGGGGGGGTGGAAACATCATGCTTTGGGGCTGTTTTTCTGCAAAGGGACCAGGACGACTGATCCGTGTAAAGGAAAGAATTAATGGGGCCATGTATCGTGAGATTTTGAGTGAAAACCTCCTTCCATCAGCAAGGGCATTGAAGATGAAACGTGGCTGGGTCTTTCAGCATGACAATGATCCCAAACACACCACCCAGGCAACGAAGGAGTGGCTTCGTAAGAAGCATTTCAAGGTCCTGGAGTGGCCTAGCCAGTCTCCAGATCTCAACCCCATAGAAAATCTTTGGAGGGAGTTGAAAGTCCGTGTTGCCCAGCGACAGCCCCAAAACATCACTGCTCTAGAGGAGATCTGCATGGAGGAATGGGCCAAAATACCAGCAACAGTGTGTGAAAACCTTGTGAAGACTTACAGAAAACGTTTGACCTGTGTCATTGCCAACAAAGGGTATATAACAAAGTATTGAGAAACTTTTGTTATTGACCAAATACTTATTTTTCACCATAATTTGCAAATAAATTCATAAAAAATCCTACAATGTGATTTTCTGGATTTTTTTTCTCATTTTGTCTGTCATAGTTGACGTGTACCTATGATGAAAATTACAGGCCTCTCTCATCTTTTTAAGTGGGAGAACTTGCACAATTGGTGGCTAACTAAATACTTTTTTTCCCCACTGTAGGTGCCAGGCGCATCGGTTTGTGTCAAGAACTGCAACGCTGTTGGGTTTTTCATCAAGCCAACTGTGGGAAACATTGGAGTCAACATGGGCCAGCATCCCTGTGAAACGCTTTCGACACCTTGTAGAGTCCATGCCCCGATAAATTGAGGCTGTTCTGAGGGCAAAAGAGGCAGGGTGCAACTCAATATTAGAAAGGTGTTCCTAATGTTTGGTATACTCAGTGTAGGGTGACAGTGCAAAAGCGGCTATTCTTAAAACGTTTTTTAAAAATAGCTTACTGGTGCTATCACTTTGTTCATTAATTTCTCGCATGATTCTTCAGACTGTTGAACTCCTTCTGAGAGGCATCGTTCAAAAGTCTCATAAGCCTCATCCATAGTTTGACCAATGGACTTGATCTCCTCCTTGAGCCTCTGTTCCAGAACCTGGCACACCTCTTCTTTGCTGTCTGTCTGAAATCCAAACTCAATATAATACACTGATTCACATGATAGGAGTATGTTAACTGAGATAAATACTTTTGTTCTGCTGAAAGTCAATACCATGTTGCTGCTTTTGGCTGCTTGTATCAGAGAGAGTATCCCATAGGCTCCAGAAACATAATCTGAAGTCTTTGTGCGACGATCGTTGAGATTTCTGAGAAATTCCTGAAGTTTGGGTATTTCTGAAACATAAGTTAAAAACAAGAGATTTATTTCTACATTTGGTTGGTGTCAGTGTTCTTCGATGCTATGAGAATAGCTTAGCATGCTGTATGTATACACATTACCCACAATATTTGATAGAAAACATGAACCTGCATTATTGACTATAATATGGTCCAGGTTACACTTGGAGTTGTTCTTGACTAGGACATATTGCATGTTTAAATTTGCCAGATAAGACAGGTCATATTGAAATAGGTATGGTGCTTAAGTGAAGTTTGTTGCTATGTAAAGCAGTTTACAACAATATAATACACACAAATAATCCCAAAAAAAGCATAGGCATATAAATACAGGACACAATTGTCTCTATGTCGTAGAATCAAAAAACACGTTCAGTTATCGTACCTGTCTCTTCTTGTTGCAAATGCTTTTCCTTTTGGTATTCCTTGGAACTCACAGTAAACACCTGAAGGAAATCCTTTCCCCCACTGAAGTGTTTCTGAAAGGTGTTTATGAGACAATGACAGCCAATTCAATTAAGTCCACACACTGACATTTTGCAAGCTCTAAAAATGTATTTTCATTGTGCTCATGCAAGCTGTTGTGCTTCAACTAATTTAAAATAATCAAATACATTTTGAAGATTTTGAAGAATATGACTGACAAATTAGAATAAATGTCTTACCTTATTATAAATAAAAATATGTACCTATTACTCAGTTGTTTGTTTTGTATATTAGACAACAAAAATGTCTGAAAAGCTCTGGTGTTCAATGTAGTCTTGCTCTCATGTAATTCCATGAAATTCCTAAATCTTCACCACTACAAAATACAGTATGAGCATGTTGACATGTCACAGAAGATTCCTTTATGTCAGATGTAACTTACCTTAACTTCTTTTTGTTTGTTGAATTTGTCCCTCACTTGCTTCTTGGTTGTTTCATTTCTGCGCAAAATACAGGTACGTGCATCAGCCTTTTGATTCTCCTCAATGTCGTCTGTCTTGGTGCAGATGAAACTGATGCTTCGACATTCTCCACCAGGTCCAAACAGGCTCACGGTGCTGTCTAAAATCTCCCAAGATTCCTTTTCTGAAGTTGCTCTTGCAATGTCGCTCACAATCCACACAGCAGAGCAGTTTCCAACAAACTGAAGAAGTGTAACATTAACTTAAAACTTAAAATATGTTTAATCAATTGTAGATAACTATAAATAAACTAAAATACATAGATATAGCCTTCCATTTGGCCCTGTACCTGTGATGTTGATCTAACACCAACCAAATTAGAAGTTGCATGAATACAATTCTAAACAGAATATGGAATCATCATCAATAAGAATTGTAAATAATTACCGATTTCCACATCTCATCTCTGCTCTTGTTGCAGTCTCCATTGCCTGGAAGATCAACCAGCACAACATGCTCCAGCAGGTCTTTGGAGTTTGGCACCTTGATGGTTATACACTTCACAAGCGGCCAATACTGTCTTTTAAATGTATCACTCTGTGTGTCACTCCGTGTGTAACAAGTTATCTTTTCAGAGAGTTCTTCAGCCTGCAATTGTAATAAAGCATCATTACATGCATTGATGAAAAAACAACGTTATTTTCTCCAAAATAACACTTTGACAAAGATCAAATAGCCTAAAAGATGTAGTTCCATTTTTTCCTGCAATCGCTTTCAAAAGTGAATTTGTTGCGGCAAACTTCCAGCAAGTTTGTGGCAAATTTGCTGCAAACTAAATAGTGTGCCTCAAAATGTTGCCAGAAGTTTGCAAATGTTTGCCACTAGTGGTGAGTCTGTGGCAAACCTTTGGCCAAAATAATATTTATTCCCACTAGCAGCAAACAGTTTACTAGAAGCCGCTTCTGGTGAACACGAGTTCCAAGACCAGTAACCATTGACGACCAATCAGGTGGATTAGTAAAATCTGTTGGAAAATGGAAATCATGCTATCTAGCTAGCTACCTACCAAAGTTGTCCGGTGAGTGTCTAACTTATTACTTAAACTTCCTAATAAACTTTACAATTGTGTTAGCTAATTGATGCCTAGTTAGCAATGTCATGTTTTATGTGATAGAGTGAAACACATTATGTTGATACCAGTTTTAAAAACTGTCAGCGCCACTGACTGGCTAGTGCTTAGCTAGCTGGCCAGCGCTTAGCTAGCAAACGTTGGCTATTATATTTTTTCACAATTAATGTGATAGCTAGCTAGCTAACTAATGATATGCCTAAACACATATTTGTAGGTGAATACGTTGCTGTCTTTTAATACCAATATGCATGTCAAAATGCTAGTGTCACTGTTCATTAGCATGTTACCTATCACAACAGCTAAGGTAGCAACAATATGAGCTGACTTGATATCAAAGCAAGACTTCACTTTTGCAGATGGATACCCTTCCCCTACATGTGGTGTTGGAGGAGGATTCATCAACACCCTGGAAAGATGTTTGTGGTGCACTCACTCATAACACTTTTTTTGAGGGATAAATGAGTGTATTATCTTCAAGCTTGTTACAGGCTTTGGTTTTTCCATTAATGTTTTGAGGTTGGACTTCAGCGCGTTAGCGCGTAAGGCGCACTGATTGGTGTCACCTCGTTAGTCAGTATGTGTTACACCTGTGCTGGTTGCCATATCTTTAGTGGGAAAATGTTTCAGCTGTGCTGGCCCAGGTGCTATTTAAGAGTTGCTGGCCCAGTGTTCCAGTTGAGTTGAGAGATGTGTAGGGTCAACACCTTTAGTTGGCTCTTCCTATTTGATTTATAGAAAAATATTCCTTTGTTTAATTTCCCTGATTTGTTCGTTTTGCTCCACCTTTTTGGTTTGCTTCCTGTCTTTATGTTTGGGTTTTTTATTTTGATTGCCTCTTCTTTGGCAAATATAGGGGCCGCTCATGGTGGGTGTCTTTTGGGTTCCAGTTGTTGTTGCTAGTCAACTTTCAGTGGACGCCCCCATGAGTGTCTTTCAGAACCCCTCCTAAAACCCTACCTGTTTTGGTTGATGGAAAGTGACTCTTTGTTAGTTACCCCTTCTGTTTGAGCGACATTTTTGGTTTTCTTGCTGGGGACAAGCTCGATAACGTAAGCAAATGCATGTATTCTCATAAATGTAGCCCATACATTCATTCTTTGTAATAATGAAGTCTTTCATTGCTGCAGTATGAAAAATGTATGCACTCACTAACTGTAAGTCGCTCTGGATAAGAGCGTCTGCTAAATGACTAAAATGTAAATGTAATTGCTTTAAACTAGTAGCTAGCGCATCTTGAGCATGTGTTGTTCCTTCTCTCTTTCAATAAGCAATCAGTTACAAGGCAAATAGACAGATTGAGGCATTCAATCAAACTGAGGACAGAGAAATATGTGTGCACCAGGTCAAGGCTTCTTGCATGAATGGCTTTGATATGAAGTTAACAATAATTAATTTTTGAAAAATAACATGACTAGCCATATTAGGCATAACTCAAATGTGTTGCTTTTCTTCAAGCCAAGCCTTATACAGTGCATTTGGAAAGTATTCAGACCCCTTGACTTTTTCCACATTTTGTTATGTTACAGCCATATTCTAAAATGGATTCATTATTTTTTTCCTCATCAATCTACACACAATACCCTAATGACAAAGCAAAAAAATGTTTTTAGAAATAATGCAAATTTATAAAAAATACAAAAACTGAAATATTACATTTACATAAGTATTCAGACACTTTATTGAGTACTTTGTTGAAGCACCTTTGGTCGTGATTAAAACCTTGAATCTTCTTTGGTATGAAACTAAAAGCTTGGCACACCTGTATTTGGGGAGTTTCTCCCATTCTTCTCTGCGATCCTCTAAAGCTCTTTCAGATTGGATTGGGAGCATCGCTGCACAGATATTTTCAGGTCTCTCCAGAGATGTTTGATCGGGTTCAAGTCCAGGCTTTCATCAAGGATCTCTGTCAGAGTGACCATCGGGTTCTTGGTCACCTCCCAGGCCAAGGCCCTTCTCCCCCGATTGCTCAGTTTGGCGTGGTGGCCAGCTCTTGGAAGAGTCTTGGTGGTTCCAAACTTCTTCCATTGAAGAATGATGGAGGCCACTGTGTTCTTGGGGACCTTCAATTCTGCAGATATTTGTTGGTACCCTTCCCCAGATCTGTGCCTTGACACAATCCTGTCTCGGAGCTTCCAAATCATGTCCAATCAATTGAATGTACCACAGGTGGACTCCAATCAAGTTGTAGAAACATCAAGGATGATCAATGGAAACAGGATGCACCTGAGCTCGAGTCTCATAGCAAAAGGTCTGAATACTTATGTAAAGAAGGTATTTATTTTATAGATTTGGAAAGGCACACACGTCTATATAAGGTCCCACAGTTGACAGTGCATGTCAGAGCAAAAACCAAGCCATGAGGTCAAAGGAATTGTCCGTAGAGCTCCGAGACAGGATTGTGTCTAGGTGGTGGCAGCATCATTCTGTGGGGATGTTTTTCAGCGGCAGGGACTGGGAGACTAGTCAGGATCGAGTCAAAGATGAACAATGCAAAGTACAGAGAGATCTTTGATGAAAACCTGCTCCAGAGCGCTCAGGACCTCAGACTGGGGCAAAGGTTCACCTTCCAACAGGACAACGACCCTAAGCACAAAGCCAAGACAACGCAGGAATGGCTTCGAGACACGTCTCTGGATGTCCTTGAGTGGCCCAGCAAGAGCCCGGATGAACATCTCTGGAGAGATCTGAAAATAGCTGTGCAGCAACGCTCCCCATCCAACCTGACAGCGCTCGAGAGGATCTGCAGAGAAGAATGGGAGAAACTCCCCAAATACAGGTGTGCCGAGCTTGTAGCGTCATATCCAAGATGACTCGATGCTGTAATTGCTGACAAAGGTGCTTCAACAAAGTACTGAGTAAAGGGTCTGAATACTTTTGTAAATGTCATATTTCAGTTTTTTATTTGTAATACATTTGCAAAAAATGTTTAAAAATGTATTCCTTTGTCATTATAGGGAATTGTGTATAGATTGATGGGAAAAAAACAATTTTATAAATGTTATAATAATGCTGTAACGCAATTTTTTTTTGAAAAAGTCAAGGGGACCTGAATACTTTCCGAAGGCACTGTAGATGTTGTAGCTACTGTACATAAAAATACTAAATAAGCAATTTATTTGCAAAATATCTGGTCTTTGCTCTTATCTTCATTAGCATGCTGACCTCAAGTTGTATTGGATTTATTTTTATCTGTTAAGAAATTGCATACATGTTTAGTACATTTAGTAATTTTAGTATGTTTAGTTTTTTTTTTAGAAGCAACTTAATTTAAAGTAAAATATTATTTGGTTTACATAGATAAAACATTTCAATGTTAACACACAGTAACCAAAAATCTAATTTGCATATTTATACTGTGTTTGCAGCAAACAGTTGAATTTTTGCCACAAGTTTCCAAGAATTGTTTGCCAGAAGTTCACAAGTCGCTGCGAATTTGCCGCAGTAGTTTACCACAAAACTAATCTGCATGTGAAAATATGAGCTTGCTGCAAATTTGCGCCAAATTGGACAAAGGTTTGCCACAACTGTTTGCCAGAAGCCAGTTTTTTTGGTAAGGGAATAAATACATGATTTAATATAATTTCCAATCAGATGTGGTTGCCTTCCTAAAATGATTTTTTAACAAATGATTTTCACCAAAGCACACTATCTTCACAGAAGTGAACTAGCATGACAGTAACTTACTGTGTCACATATAAATATTTTCTTGACTGATAAACGGAACTCTGGAATTTCTCTGAAGTGCTTCCTGTCCATTAGTTCTTCTAAGGTTGCCCCACGTCCATCTTTTCCATACAAAGCTGATATCTTTTCATCGTCGTCGTCATCCCTTTCCTGGTCTTCATCATTTCCATCCTTGCAAGATCTGTCTCTGAAGATGGACCACAGCTCCTCTTTCCATTCCTAATAGAACATGTTAAACCATTACAAATGTGTAATACATACTCTCTCCTTAAATCTTCATTTGAAAGCTAAGTCCTGTGTTATGAAACCACCTAGCCACCCAAATGGTGACCAGTATACAAATAGGAAACAAAAGGCGGTATGCCAAAACTAAAGATTTACACACAAGAAACGTGGGAAGGCCCACATGGCCCAAGAGGCTACAGTCCAGCATTACGCCAATCTCCTGCCGTCACCGATTGCCCACACCAACACTTAAAGTGAAAGTTGCACATTAATTCACAAAACTAACAGAGTCATAGTATTCCACCAAACAGTCTTATACTCACGATATGATAACATACATTTAAAAACTGACTGTAATTGTCCAATATGTTTAGATTTTTGGTGATATAAACAAAAAAAATGTAATCCCGAGGCTGACGTCTATCGGATTTCAAAAGCAGGATACACCTGAGCATCCTCCACCTGATCATAACTCCACTGGAGGAAGCAATTGAGGAGAGGAGCAAACTCCTTTGTTTACCTATTAACAAATGTACACCCCTACATATGGCGACCACATACAGTGGGGAGAACAAGTATTTGATACACTGCCTATTTTGCAGGTTTTCCTACTTACAAAGCATGTAGAGGTCTGTAATGTTTATCATAGGTACATTTCAACGGTGAGAGACGGAATCTAAAACAAAAATCCAGAAAATCACATTGTATGATTTTTAAGTAATTAATTTGCATTTTATTGCATGACATAAGTATTTGATCACCTACCAACCGGTAAGAATTCCGGCTCTCACAGACCTGTTACTTTTTCTTTAAGAAGCCCTCCTGTTCTCCACTCATTACTTGTATTAACTGCACCTGTTTGAACTCGTTACCTGTATAAAAGACACCTGTCCACACACTCAATCAAACAGACTCCAACCTCTCCACAATGGCCAAGACCAGAGAGCTGTGTAAGGACATCAGGGATAAAATTGTAGACCTGCACAAGGTTGGGATGGGCTACAGGACAATAGGCAAGCAGCTTGGTGAGAAGGCAACAACTGTTGGCGCAATTATTAGAAAATGGAAGAAGTTCAAGATGACGGTCAATCACCCTCGGTCTGGGGCTCCATGCAAGATCTCACCTCGTGGGGCATCAATGATCATGAGGAAGGTGAGGGATCAGCCCAGAACTACACAGCAGGACCTGGTCAATGACCTGAAGAGAGCTGGGACCACAGTCTCAAAGAAAACCATTAGTAACACACTACGCCGTCATGGATTAAAATCCTGCAGCGCACGCAAGGTCCCCCTGCTCAAGCCAGCGCATGTCCAGGCCCGTCTGAAGTTTGCCAATGACCATCTGGATGATCCAGAGGAGGAATGGGAGAAGGTCATGTGGTCTGATGAGACAAAAAAATAGCTTTTTGGTCTAAACTCCACTCGCCGTGTTTGGAGGAAGAAGAAGGATGAGTACAACCCCAAGAACACCATCCCAACCGTGTAGCATGGAGATGGAAACATCATTCTTTGGGGATGCTTTTCTGCAAAGGGGACAGGACGACTGCACCGTATTGAGGGGAGGATGGATGGGGCCATGTATCGCAAGATCTTGGCCAACAACCTCCTTCCCTCAGTAAGAGCATTGAAGATGAGTTGTGGCTGGGTCTTCCAGCATGACAACGACCCGAAACACACAGCCAGGGCAACTAAGGAGTGGCTCCGTAAGAAGCATCTCAAGGTCCTGGAGTGGCCTAGCCAGTCTCCAGACCTGAACCCAATAGAAAATCTTTGGAGGGAGCTGAAAGTCCGTATTGCCCAGCGACAGCCCCGAAACCTGAAGGATCTGGAGAAGGTATGGAGGAGTGGGCCAAAATCCCTGCTGCAGTGTGTTCAAACCTGGTCAAGACCTACAGGAAACGTATGATCTCTGTATTTGCAAACAAAGGTTTCTGTACCAAATATTAAGTTCTGCTTTTCTGATGTATCAAATACTTATGTCATGCAAATTAATTACTTAAAAATCATACAATGTGATTATCTGGATTTTTGTATTTAGATTCCGTCTCTCACAGTTGAAGTGTTACTATGATAAAAATTACAGACCTCTACATGCTTTGTAAGTAGGAAAACCTGCAAAATCGGCAGTGTATCAAATACTTGTTCTCCCCACTGTATGTATGCATTCTCATCACCAGCTCCACAAACCCTGCTGGCTTACTATCTGCAACATACTATCACCCTGTATCCTCTATTCTGGAAGAGGATGATTAATGTGACTTGCTTCATCAGTCGTATTCTTAATTTTTGTCATATTTTTGACTAATGGCTGATTGCTTCTATCTAGTGGGCTGGGTGGTAGCCTAGCAGTTAAGAGGTTGGGCCAGTAACCAAAAGGTTGCTGGTCCGAATCCCCGAACTGACAAAGTGAAATCTGCCCATGTGCCCTTGAGCAAGGCACTTAACCCTAATTGCTCATGTAAGTCACTCTGGATAAGAGCGTCTGCTAAATAACTAAAATATAAACATTTAAAATCTAGCACATGGCGCGTGGCAATTGCCTGCAATTCACACATCATGTGTAGATGCCGTTGATTAGCACAATCTGTGCTCGCTCCCTCTTTCCCGCCCAAAATGAGTCTGTAGATGAACGTTGCCGCGTGAAACCAGGTGGTAGGCAACTTCAGCGCTGTGTAGCGCACGGCCATTTCGCCGGTGACTTCACCTCCTCATGAGGTCAGTATCTTCCAAAACTGAGATTTGAGAAAGGAATCAAGGGTGCGTAACAGTTTTCCTTGGGTTGGGTTTAGATTTCAACCCTGCCCACGGCTGGCAGCACCCAAATAATCATTGATTTGGATCACAGCTGCAAGTGACCCGATCGTAGCATCAATCATCATACCACCCGCCCTTTTCTGTACAGACCGCAAAGCTAACCAATTGAGGCATTAGCACACAGAATCTCAGGACTTATTTGATGGACATTACATGAGACAAGAAACTAGACATACATCGTAGGCAATGTTTTGTTGAAAGAACAAGACTTCCTCGTTATTTCAAACATCCTCACATTTGTGAGCTAACGTTAGCATCACAAACACAACAGTCATCAAAGATACCATAGAAAGGAGGAAATTCGCTCAGTGCTTGGGATTCTTGACCAATCATGTTTAAGTTGTCATGCTGCATCACGCGGTTGGTATGGTGTGTGTTTGGGATAGTTCAACTACAGTGGCTAAAGAGGAACACACAACGATAGGCTATAGCGAACATACCACACCCACATCCAACCGCACCCCCAAGACAGCTCTCGCTCATGGTTTCTCAATGAGCAGTTGAAAAAACGAGGCTAAATCAGTGAGTTCAGCCCCTCATTAAGACATCCTTATGCTTGGCATGACTATATGGGCAGAGCAAACCGGATATGCCCTTAAATATTTTTATGTGCAACCTGGAATTGAAATTTAAAAGGACCAGTGCATCTAACAAGAAAACCCCCCTCAAATCTGTGCCGTTTGCGAGCAATGTTAGGCTACATTGTATCATTGCTTCTTCTTTTAAATTAATGGAAGGTGTCAATTGGGTCAATGAAGTTACCTTGATATGTTTCAAAGAAGCCTTTCATTAATTGTACTGTTCATCATGACACCACATCCAAAACATTGTGAGATTAGGATATAAACAGATGAAACAGATGCTATTACCTCCTCTGTCATGAACTCAATCTCTGCGATGTATTTTGAGTCCGAGTCTGTCATATTGGCCTCCACCTGAATCATGACCGAGGTGCACGCCCCTTGGTTTCCGGAGGGCAGCAATTTCGTTTCACCCAAGATGGTGTTAATCAAGAAGCTCTTACCAGCTCCAGTCTTCCCAAAAACACCCACTATCTCTTTTTTGTCTTTCTCCAACGTTTGGATTTTACCTCTGTTAGAAATGAAAGACGAAAACAATTAAAGCAATTTAGTGGCCTGTACGCGTCTCTCTCCATGTGTTTTCTCTCCACCATTTAAAAATGCATACCTGAGGAAGTCAATGACTTTTGTAGAAGGCAGATCATCAAGTTTGCTTTTGACACGTTGCATGATCTTCTTCACCTCTGTCTTGGTTTCAATTTCTGGCAGAGTTAAACACAGGTCACCAACCAATTATAATGTTGTTGCGTCAACGTGTTTATAAAGGTGGAAAAGATATTACATGGAAAAAATTTGGAATGTAGAGTGGCATTCAGATCTGCTATATCATAAACTGAGAACCTTTTTCTGTGTGTAAAGTCAAAGGAGTACTTAGTCAGCCACCAATTGTGCAAGTTCTCCCACTTAAAAAGATGAGAGAGGCCTGTAATTTTCATCATAGGTACACGTCAAATATGACAGACAAAATGAGGAAAAAAAATCCAGATAATCACATTGTAGGATTTTTAATGAATTTATTTGCAAATTATGGTGGAAAATAAGTATTTGGTCAATAACAAAAGTTTCTCAATACTTTGTTGTATACCCTTTGTTGGCAATGACACAGGTCAAACGTTTTCTGTAAGTCTTCACAAGGTTTTCACACACTGTTGCTGGTATTTTGGCCCATTCCTCCATGCAGATCTCCTCTAGAGCAGTGATGTTTTGGGGCGGTCGCTGGGCAACACAGACTTTCAACTCCCTCCAAAGATTTTCTATCGGGTTGAGATCTGGAGACTGGCTAGGCCACTCCAGGACCTTGAAATGCTTCTTACGAAGCCACTCCTTCGTTGCCCGGGCGGTGTGTTTGGGATCATTGTCATGCTGAAAGACCCAGCCACGTTTAATCTTCAATGCCCTTGCTGATGGAAGGAGGTTTTCACTCAAAATCTCATGATACATGGCCCCATTCATTCTTTCCTTTACACGGATCAGTCGTCCTGGTCCCTTTGCAGAAAAACAGCCCCAAAGCATGATGTTTCCACCCCAATGCTTCACAGTAGGTATGGTGTTCTTTGGATGCAACTCAGCATTCTTTGTCCTCCAAACACGACAAGTTGAGTTTTTACGAAAAAGTTCTATTTTGGTTTCATCTAACCATATGACATTTTCCCAATCCTCTTCTGGATCATCCAAATGCACTCTAGCAAACTTCAGACGGGCCTGGACATGTACTGGCTTAAGCAGGGGGACACGTCTGGCACTGCAGGATTTGAGTCCCTGGCGGCGTAGTGTGTTACTGATGGTAGGCTTTGTTACTTTGTCCCAGCTCTCTGCAGGTCATTCACTAGGTCCCCCCATGTGGTTCTGGGATTTTTGCTCACCGTTCTTGTGATCATTTTGACCCCACGGGGTGAGATCTTGCGTGGAGCCCCAGATCGAGGGAGATTATCAGTGGTCTTGTATGTCTTCCATTTCCTAATAATTTGCTCCCACAGTTGATTTCTTCAAACCAAGCTGCTTACCTATTGCATATTCAGTCTTCCCAGCCTGGTGCAGGTCTACAATTTTGTTTCTGGTGTCCTTTGACAGCTCTTTAGTCTTGGCCATAGTGGAGTTTGGAGTGTGACTGTTTGAGGTTGTGGACAGGTGTCTTTTATACTGATAACAAGTTCAAACAGGTGCCATTAATACAGGTAACGAGTGGAGGACAGAGGAGCCTCTTAAATAAGAAGTTACAGGTCTGTGAGAGCCAGAAATCTTGCTTGTTTGTAGGTGACCAAATACTTATTTTCCACCATAATTTGCAAATAAATTCATAAAAAATCCTACAATGTGATTTTCTGGATTTTTTTTCCTCAATTTGTCTGTCATAGTTGACGTGTACCTATGATGAAAATTACAGGCCTCTCTCATCTTTTTAAGTGGGAGAACTTGCACAATTGGTGGCTGACTAAATACTTTTTTTCCCCACTGTACAGTATCTACTACTCTTAGAGAGATGGCTACAAGAGCAGAGCACTGGAATCTATACCACCACTTTCTGAAAACTGACAAACTTCGATTTTAGAGTGAACTGTAATTGTAGCTTGTCCTACCGTGCAACATGCAAACAGTAAACAGTGAACTGTCAGTCATGTACATTTCTAGGATTCTCAATTAGGAATGTCTACAATACATGATCTTAAATGGTTTCCAATTAAAAGAGAGTTTCTTAAAATGATTGTGGTCCATATAAACACCATCCACCTACCAAATGTTTCAGTTATGGATGCAGCACCACGTTGTCGTTTCTTTGTTTGTTTGTTTGCATGGGTCTCATCAGATTTCCTTTTGCCTGGAAACAATTGGAAAGTATTTTATTCATTAATACACAACTCTCAATCTCGTAATAGCCAATGCTGTTATGCAAATGAGTTACATCAGTCAGTGAAAAAGCATTTCAGATGATCTATTTACTGTATGCATATGATACAGGGTACAAAGGGTACTTGCAAATCAAGTGTAAAGTATCTCATATTTCAATGATTCACTTTTTTGTTTTTGAAATACTATATCACGCTACATTCTTCTCATTGTCATTTTCTAACACAAGTAATTTTTCTGTAAGATCTGAAACATCTGTGCTTTTTACCTGGGATATTCACTTGAAGAGGGGGTATCTTACTGGTGGAGGGTTCACTCTGAAGAAACATATACATTACCGGTCAAAGGTTTTAGAACACCTCTCATTCAAGGGTTTTTCTTTATTTTTTCAACTAATTTCTACATTGTAGAATAATAGTGAAGACATCAAAACTATGAAATAACACATATGGAATCATGTAGTAACCAAAAAAGTGTTAAACAAATCAAAATATATTTTATATTTGAGATTCTTCAAATAGCCACCCTTTGCCTTGATAACAGCTTTGCACACTCTTCGGACTGCAGAGTGAAGGAAAAGCAGCCAACAAGTGCTCAGCATATGTGGGAACTCCTTCAAGACTGTTGGAAAAGCATTCCAGGTGAAGCTGGTTGAGAGAATGCCAAGAGTGTGCAAAGCTGTTATCAAGGCAAAGGGTGACTATTTGAAGAATCTCAAATATAAAATATATTTTGAGTTGTTGAACACTTTTTTGGTTCCTACATGATTCCATATGTGTTATTTCATAGTTTTGATGTCTTCACTATTATTCTACAATGTAGAAATTAGTTTAAAAAATGAAGAAAAACCCTTGAATGAGTAGGTGTCCTAAAACATTTGACCGGTAGTGTAGATAATCAACAGGTTATTAAAGGAATCATTCCACAAGACTTACAACACAAACATATCACAATTGTTACCCTCTATATAGCCTATTTCTGTGCTTTTCTTGCTTTAGTTTGAGATGCATTTTCTTTAATAATTTTGGTCTCTTCCTGTATGTTGTTTTCACTAATTACCTTTGACTGATGTTGCTTATAGATTAGATTAAATGTTGGCTATGTTGTATAGCGTTGCGACTATGAGAAAGCGGCAGGTAGCCTAGCTGTCAAGAGCATTGGGCGAGTAACTGAAAGGTTGCTGGTTTGAATTCCCAAGCCGACTAGGTGAAAAAGCACTTGCCCTTGAGCGAGGACCTTAACCCTAATTGCACCTGTAATTCGCTCTACATAAGAGTGTCTGCCAAATAACTGAAATATAAAGCGTTTGATAAATGCATTTGATTGTTATTATCTTAGTCCCTCTGGAGTGCACTGCTATCCTAATCTTAATGTATGACAATCCATCTCTATTAAATGGCATGAGACATTCCAAGAAGTGATGCCTTGGGATTACCACTGAGCACTGACCACAGACAAATGAGCTCTAGATTTTACCCACCTGGTCACACACTGTTTCTCCCACTCCAGAGGTGTCGGTTGTGGGCACACTTCCTCCAAGTGTACCAAAGGGTTTATCCAATGACCTGGCGACAGAGAGTCACAACAATTGTCATTTTGTTGTCACCAACGGGACATTATATCTAGTCAGTGATAAATAAAGAAATGCTGTGTTTCTTACCTTGTAGTCTCTGATCGTTTAGGAGTTTGCTTTCTGGGTTTTATGATGGCCTTTTGACTAGGCTCGTGATTGACCATCTCACCAGTAACCTGGGGACAGAAGCCATGTTGGGTTATAGGGTGAGAAATATAAAGGTCTGTATGCTGATCTAAATAAAAAAAACTATGCATTTGGTTTAGTTAATTGTGCTAGGGCTTAGGTTTCACGTATATGGTTATAGAGGGTAAATATGGTACATTTCCTGAGGAACTCTTGGAGGCCTTAATGGATACTGATGACCACGTGGCCGCTTGAATGTTCTTATTTCCATTGGGTTGCTTCCGTTTCTGCAGTTAAAAAACAGAATTCTCTCAGTTGTTAGGCAAAGAACAAGAAAGGTACAATAACAGGTCAGACTATAGTTAGAAAACACCCTAACCTTGTTTTGCTGCAATGCAGGACATTTGAAACGTATAGTGTATTTGAGGTTTAAAATGGCTTCTGAATTTGTAATTTCCACTTTGAAATTTCACACCTGATTTTCCCTATCGAAAAATGTATCATCCACTACACAAAATGTCCATTAATTATAATCCACATAATAATTCACATTTCCTGTTGATGCAATACTATTTTCATGCTGTAGCAAACTGGCTCAAATTAAAGGGGAATTTCACCCTGGCTCTGCCACGGTATATAGTCATTACTATATTAACAACATTATGTTTTTGTCATAAACATCAACATTATCCAAACCACAAGCTAGAACAAGGGCATTTTAATTTCACTGGTAGAATCAGGATGATTTGACTTCCTGTGCATTCTTCTGCTCATAGTGCACCACAAAGTCCAGCATTCATAGTGAATGCAGATATCGCCCCGCTAGGTAGATGGGACATGCCCACAACCTTGGTTGATGCCGTTGTTTATTTAGAACGACCAACACACAGTAATCTCAGAATGTACTCTAGGCTATTGTTTTTGAAAATGTTTGTTTTTCACTAACGTTTTTCATCATGTCTGTGTGTTGTTCTGTCTGGCTGTGCTAATTACAAACAAGCACGAAAGTGTGTTATCTTTCACCGTTCTACATATCAGAGATTTACCCCGACGCTGCCAGTGGTTTGCGGCTATCAAGAATGATGCTTACGGTGACCAAAGATTATCCGAGGGATTTTCATGGTAAACGGATGGGGAATCCATTTAGACTATAGCTGAGAAGGGATGCGATAAAATTGTTTTCTCCCTTCACAACAAAATGGAAGATTCTCAATTAGAAGTAACGTAAGGTTCACTGGAATAGGTCAATTAGCTAGCTAACTTTACAGTCCTGTGTTGAACTCTGCAAGCCATCAGCTAGATCATATAGCTAGCTATCTGTTGGATATACACTGTCAATCAATTTCACCTATGTCATGGTAGTCACTAGATGTTGACACAGGAGTGAATATTCATTATTTTTTTCTTTTTTGGGGGAGGGGTATTTTACCCCCTTTTTCTCCCCAATTTCGTGGTATCCAATTGGTAGTAGTTGCAGTCCCATCGCTGAAACCACCGTACAGACACGGGAGAGGCGAAGGTCAAGAGTTGTGCGTCCTCCGAAACACAACGCAACCAACCCGCACTGCTTCTTGACACAGTGCCCGCTTAAACCGGAAGCCAGCCGCACCAATGCGTCGGAGGAAACGCCGTACACCTGGCGACCGAGTCAGTGTGCACTGCGCCCGGCCCGCCACAGGGGTCGCTATAGCGTGTTGGGACAAGGACATCCCTGCTGGCCAAACCCTCCCCTACCCTGGACCAATTGTGCGCCGCCCCATGGGTCTCCCGGTCGCGGCCGGCTACGACAGAGCCTGGACTCGAACCAGGATCTCTCGTGGCACAGCGCCACTCTGGAGTGAATATTCATTCTTGTACCTTCTTGTCGTGACGACCATTTACTATATTAGGCCTACACACTTTTTTGTTATGAAATGCTCCACACATTACATATTTATAGATATTGGTTGTGCTTAGAGACAGTAAATTAATTTTTGTGTATGAGAACAATTGAAAGGTGCCATTTCTCCTCAATCTCCCATACACATCAATACATACTGTGTAAGAACTGCCCTCCTAAGACTTTTCAGACCTTCTGCAGCCCCCCAGCCAATTCACTTTGTTGACTGATCTTTCCTCTCAAGAGCAGCTCCCAATGTCCCTCATTGTCCCTAAACAATATACTAGTCTGTCTCTAAACACTTAGGTCCCAATCGGTTTACACATTTAACAACAAAGGCATGTTGCCCTACGTCCCTTCCACAAAAAGCGTTAATGGTAACACCACAACCATGTAGTTCCTGGAGACGTGCAGTACCAGCAAATCTTCTGCAAGAGGTCCAAACAGTTGGTGGTTAAGGTCTACAAGTCCTACACTATTTCTGGCAGTCTTATCCAGCTGGCCGTACACCGCAGACAGGACAAGACCATTCGCCACAAGCACTCTGCTTCCACAGCCCATCATGCCAAACACCATTGCACAGAAGCCGGATAAAGGACCATCAAATAAATATGGATATTTTCGATCAATCCTCGACATTTGTCTTCCTTTATGGATTCACTGAAGATATTTATGTAAGCTGTACAGGGCTCTGTAGCATCAAACTGATGCTAGAAATTCAGATATATTTATTTGTCAATCTAAAACACAGGGGAGTGTACAATATTTAATGCTAACTCAAAAAGAAAACTGGATATTCAACAAGAACGTTATATGGTAAAAGTAACATACAAAAAAATACAGTATGAACAGTGTAGTACAGTTCAGTGTGTCTGAGTGTGTCTCAGGTGTAGTAAAGTGCAGAAAAATGTAGCTACAGATTGTTACAACAGATAATATGATTTAACCAAAGATTTTTGGTATCCATTACTGGGATTTACAGGATAAGTACTGTTTGGTGTAGCACAGATTATTTTCGACCAACCTTAGCTTGGCGATGCTCTTGTCACGATCGAGGTAAGGAGTAGACCAAGGCGCAGCGTGATGAACAAACATACTTTAATTAGTTAAAGTTTAAACATGAATACAAAACAAGAAACGACTCGTGACGTCCACGGTATCAATGACCGAACACGGAACAAAAACTCACAAACACAAAGGGAAAACATACAGTTTAAATATGGCTCCCAATCAGAGACAACCAGCCAACAGCTGAAACTCGTTGCCTCTGATTGGGAGTCACTCAGGCAAAACATAGAAATCAACACAACAGAATTACCAACATAGAAATACACACATAGAATGAACACACCCTGGCTCAACATAAAGAGTCCCAGAGCCAGGGTGTGACAGTACCCCCCCCTAAAGGCGCGGACTGCGACCGCGCCTCAACTAAACAAAACAGGGGAGGGCTTGGCGGGCATACCTCCTCGGCGGCGGTTCTGGCTCCGGCCTTGACCACCACCCTCCAATACACCCCCCATAGCGCCCCTGGTCCAGTCTGGCCCCGCCGGCTGGAGCCGAACTGGACTTAGCAGGAGCGGTTAGCTTCAGCTCCATAGTGGAGCAGTTGACCGGTACCTTACCAGGCACCGGTGACCCAGGCACGGGTTGTGCTGGACTGACGACGCGCACCCCTGGCTTGGTGCGTGGAGGAGGAACGGGCCTTACCAGGCTGACGACGCGCACCCCTGGCTTGGTGCGTGGAGGAGGGACGGGCCTTACCAGGCTGACGACTCGCACCCCTGGCTTGGTGCGTGGAGGAGGGACTGGCCTTATCAGGCTGACGACTCGCACCCCTGGCTTGGTGCGAGTGGCAGGAACAGGCCGAGCCGGGCTGGCGACGCGCACCGTAGACTTGGTGCGAGTGGCAGGAACAGGCCGGGCCGGGCTGGCGACGCGCACCGTAGACTTGGTGCGAGTAGCAGGAACAGGCCGGGCCGGGCTGGCGACGTGCACCGTATACTTGGTGCGAGTGGCAGGAACAGGCCGGGCCGGGCTGGCGACGCGCACCGTATACTTGGTGCGAGTGGCAGGAACAGGCCGGGCCGGGCTGCCGACGCGCACCGTAGACTTGGTGCGAGTGGCAGGAACAGGCCGGGCCGGGCTGGCGACGCGCACCGTAGACTTGGTGCGAGTGGCAGGAACAGGCCGGGCCGGGCTGGCGACGCGCACCGTAGACTTGGTGCGTGGAGCAGGGACAGGCCGGGCTGGGCTGTCGACGCACACCGTAGGCTTGGTGCGTGGAGCAGGGACAGGCCGGGCTGGGCTGTCGACGCACACCGTAGGCTTGGTGCGTGGAGCAGGGACTGGCCGGACTGGGCTGGCGACGCACACCGTAGGCTTGGTGCGTGGAGCAGGGACAGGCCGAACCGGGCTGTGGAGACGGATAGGAGCCCTGGAGTGAAGAGCGGCCACAACCCGTCCTGGCTGAATGCCTACCCTCACACACTCTGTGTGAGGCATCCGCACAGGACGTACAGGGCGGTGTATCCGTAACCTGGTGGCCTCCAGAATCCGCCCCTCTTTTGCCTCCGTCAGCCCCGTCGTCCATGCCGTGTGCCCCCCCCTAAAAATGTTCTGGGGTTGCCTCTCGACCGCCCGATGACGACCCTGATCACGCCGTTGCTCCTCTCTACGGCGCGCCTCCACCGTCTCTTCTCCCGGCGCTTCCTCCCATGTCCAGCCCAAGAGCTGCCTCTGGACACGCTGCTTGGTCGTTGCATGGTGGGTTTTTCTGTCACGATCGAGGTAAGGAGTAGACCAAGGCGCAGCGTGATGAACAAACATACTTTAATTAGTTAAAGTTTAAACATGAATACAAAACAAGAAACGACTCGTGACATCCACGGTATCAATGACCGAACACGGAACAAAAACCCACAAACACAAAGGGAAAACATACAGTTTAAATATGGCTCCCAATCAGAGACAACCAGCCAACAGCTGACACTCGTTGCCTCTGATTGGGAGTCACTCAGGCAAAACATAGAAATCAACACAACAGAATTACCAACATAGAAATACACACATCGAATGAACACACCCTGGCTCAACATAAAGAGTCCCAGAGCCAGGGTGTGACAGCTCTCTTCATCCTCGATTTGTGGAAACAGGAGTCTCAAAATGTCAGTCTCCAGTTGCAGGGGGTCCGTTTGAATTTATAAAATGCTCAGTTTTAAAATAAAAACTTTTTTGCTCCATGAAGTAATCCAACAGTGTACGCCGCCATCTTATCTATTTCAACTCTTCTCTCATTGATTGAAACAGGTGAGTGTCCACCCCAAAGTTCTGCATGTCATGATGACAGACACCTGTCTCGATCAATGAGAGAAGACTTGAAATAGACAAGATGGCGGCGTACACATTGTTGGTTTACTGCAAGGAGCAAAAAAATAAGTATATAATTTAATAACTGAACATTTATAAATTCAAACTGACACCATGCAACTGGACATAGACATTTTAAGAGACTCCTGTTTCCACGAATCGAGGACGAAGACAGCATCACCAAGCTAAGGTTGGTCAAAAATTAATTACCTACTGTATCCTGTAACTCCCAGTAATGGATACCAAAAATATTTGGTTAAATTACATTATCTGGTGTAACAATCAAAGCATACAATAAGTTCAGGGAACACTTGTACAGCTGTGGGAGGAGTGTCGTCATGATCAAACTGCCATTCAGCTCCTCGAGTCATCTTCTACTTGAAATCCAGAATAATGTCCAATCGATGAAGAGGGATACAGTTCACAGGTTACAGTTCTGCTACAATGACACATGCAGCCAAAGGAATTCTGTTTATATCCAAGAATCCACTCCAGGAAGAAGCCCAGGCACCACATGGTCTTGTCTGTAAGACAAAATAAGATAATAAATTATACTCCGTTGCACAGTTTGAACGACAGTTGAACTGTGCCAGCATAACAACATTAGGGTAGACTAGTTGAACATGCATAGATGTGCAGGCCCAGAGATTACATTTACAACAATGTAGCCTAATAGAAAGAAATATGGCATAGCCCTCAACATTTGCACAGTGACCAGACCGTACAAACAAGCTAATCAGTTTCAGAGATTTAAATTGCTGTATTATTGTTTCTCCTCACTTTTAGCTAGTAAACTTAGCTAGCTAGCTTGCTGGATAGCCAATAATTGTTATTTACCTCTGTTTGGAATCCTATCTTGCATCATGCCTATAGTTTGAGATTTTAAGATGCATTTTAAGATCCAAGGTCATAATCATAACCAATATCAAGCCTCGTCAATTATGTTACATAGCTAGCAAGTAAAACTATTTACAGTCGCTGATGTTACACATGTTCGCTAAAAAGTTACAAAAGCGAGGCCTGTTGCAAAATAACAAGTTAGCAGATGCCAGGCTATCTAGCTAGCTAACTCCAGTCATGTGCTAACATTTGCTGATAAACCAAGCTTTAGGTGGCTGGTTGTAACGTTATAGCTTGCTGTTTAATACCCATATCTACAACTAAAAAGAGAAGAGGTTTTACAATTGAAATATAATAGATCTCAGATTGTAAAACCTCTTTTATTATTAGTAATCGATATGGCTAGTTACCTGTAGTTGTTTAGCTAACTTAGCTAGCTAGACAAGCTAACTTAGCTACATACCTAGCTACCTAAGTTAGCAAACAGAAAAATAATTAGATTTCCCCCCCACTGTAACACAGTAGTATGTTAGCCAGCAATACATAATATGGTTTTCAGTAGATAAACTAAAGTTAGCAAGGTGGCTTGTAGGAAAAATAACTTACTTAGCTAGCCATCGTATTTGAAATCTGCCCTCTTGGTGCTGGCATCGGCTTTAGCTGAGTTTCTAGCTAAATCCAACAGTTTGTTTCAAATCCTCTTCGCTATATTCCAGTTGAAACATGTATGGTTGAATGTCACCATGTAGTAAAAGAAATGCTCCTTTGTCGAATTCATGTTGATGAGAGGAATCAATTGAAGCCATTGTGGTCTGGTCAGTTCTTTCAGTTTTGCCAAAAGGATTGTGTTGTTAAGGCGTCGGCATGCTTCCCAGCCAAAACAGTGTGGAAGAGTTTGTGCATATATTATGATGACATTTTGTGAAGTTTTTGTTAGTTTGGACTTCGGTAAGAGTTGTTTCAGCTGTTCGGGCACATACATTTTTTTCTTGAGTCCAGCCGAAGTTCGGGAGCCGAAGTCTATGCACCTTTGTCCGAGATTGGTCAACTGTAGGGATTCTTCAATAAAATCTTTGTTGTCATTGAGAAATAGAGCACCAAACATCTTAGTTAGATGTAAAATTGAGCAAATAAGGTCACCTCGTCAAAAACGTCAAAATTAAAGACAGATTTCTTGAGTTATCTTGGATTAATTTGGACTATTTTGAGGAATGGCTACCTTGTCTCAAAATGGACAAACAGTACTATTGCTGCTTTTTTTTTTTTTTTTTTAAGCAAAGGTCTTGTAAGGGAGTATGCGAGCACACACGTTCGGTTCACACACGTTCGGTTCACCTAGCCGACTTCGGCTAGCTGCCAGCCGAACTGAAGCATGTTGACGCCTTTAGTGTCCTGCCTTGGCGGAGGGACGGGGCCAGAGCACGAAGCACTGCCCCACACGATTTGTAGTCTTTCAGAGACTGGAAAAATGTGCCAGCTCGTATATTCAGCAAGGAATCCCCTAATAGGAACATCACTGAAAGACATTCAATGGCTCTATCAAACAAGGACAACCATATAGACACGCACAGAAATGTATAATGCGATCAGTATCACATAGAGCCTTCGCAAAATGCCACAAAGCAGGACAACAGTTATTTTCAGACCCCCCCACGGTGTACCTGCCTTCCTCCTGGACAATTATGTGTGACACACATCTCACTGACCTAGGAATGCCTCAGACATGATGAAAACAAGCCCAGATTCCCCCAGGGTGAAATTTCCCTTTAAGATCATACATGAGTAACACAAAATGTCCTGTAATATGCTAAGACATTTGTAAGCTGAAAAAAATATGCCAGTGCAGTGGACATGTTAAAGTACAATGTCACAGCTTAGAACTTAATGCAAACAGTTTATTCTGCACTACTGATGTAGTACGGATAAATACAGACCATACCCAGTCACTCTGTGTAACAGTAGTTGTTGTACACCAAGTTTGTAAAGTACCTTCAGAAATTGTTTGTGTTTTTTTCTAAATTTAGACCTTGGTCCTAGTTTTGGAATCAAGTTGATGAAGTCATTCTCCTTAAGGGAAAGGAAACTTTCTTCATCAATTTCTTCATCTGAAATTCAGGAAATATACATTTTAGGCATCTCAATATCATAAAATAAGTGACTGGATCAAATTAACACAAACATGTTTTCAATTGAGGTGATGATATATTTACTTGAACGTATAATAAAACAATGTACAATAATACATACACTACCGTTCAAAAGTTTGGGGTCACTTAGAAATGTCCTTGTTTTCGAAAGAAAAGCAATTTGTTTGTCAATTAAAATAACATCAAATTGATCAGAAATACAGTGTAGACATTGTTAATGTTGTAAATGGCTATTGTAGCTGGAAACGGCTGATTTTTAATGGAATATCTACAGAGGCGTATAGAGACCCATTATCAGCAACCATCAGTCCTGTGTTCCAATGGCACGTTGTGTTTTCTAATCCAAGTTTATCATTTTAAAAGGCTAATTGATCATTAGAAAACCATTTTGCAATTATGTTAGCACAGCTGAAAACTGTTGTGCTGATTAAAGAAGCAATAAAACTGGCCTTCTTGAGACTAGTTGAGTATCTGGAGCATCAGCAATTGTGGGTTCGATTACAGGCTCAAAATGGCCAGAAACAAATAACTTTCTTCTGAAACTCGTCAGTCTATTCTTCTTCTGAGAAACGAAGGCTATTCCATGCGAGAAATTGCCAAGAAGTGACCCCAAACTTTTGAACGGTAGTGTACATTATTTTAATCAAATCAATCAATCAGTAATTGTATTATTACACAAGGTATTATACAATGTATAATATAAATGTATTCACCTTCAAACCTCTGAATCAAGTCACTGTGGTTCCACTCAGTTAATATGTCTCTGACAAAATCAAATGATGCCATGAGAATTTACTATAAAGGGAGAGAAAAATAGCACAGTTTAGATATTTGTGGTAGGCTATATCACATTACCTTTATTCCAAAAGGTGCAAGTGCAACTATAAAGAAAAACATGATGATTTATTAAAACAACAAATGCACATGCCATTCAGTATTTAAGCTTCATTTTCAAGATAAAATCAAGTGCTCTTGTTCTTGTGAACCATTTTGTAATCAAGACATATTTATTCTCAGATGAGTAAACTGTTTCTCTGAATGCAATTATATCGGGTTTTTTCCCCTTATCTACATTTTAATAAATAAATTAAAACATGATTGCTATAAATATTTGAAAGGTGAGGCGCCTTTCAAGACCCTTCATTTTTTTTTACCTCTCCAGCACATGCACTTTTCATTTGTCTTTTACTTCCGATTTTCATATTGTTTTGTCTTTTAATTCTCATTAGGGATGCTAATTTCGGTCAATTTTGCTGCCGACTAACCGACACTAAATTAATTCCAAAAAGTACAATTATGTGAGCATTGAAAATACTATGCATGGGTACAAGGAACCGGCATGTTTAATTAAGAGGTTAAAAAACATATGCCAATAGCATCTCATATTAATGAACATGCAGCTACTGTAATGAAGCAGACAATGTAACACATCATTTTTAACCATTTGCCAAAATGCATTTAGCAGAAAACACTGCTCTAAACGACGCACCTAATGCAAGTGGTTTCATGTGACAGAGATTAACATCTCCATTAGAAATTTAGAAAGAGGGGAAATATAAATATGCAACAACTACGATGGGTTGTTAATATGACCTCTTGAGCTGACAAAAATCCTAGTCCCCGAAATCGGGTAGTAAGTCGCCAAAAGAATACGTTTTATTTGTATCGATTAAAACAAAAATGTGTCTGGCATGTAAGTCTGACATATACAGTGGCTTGTGAAAGTATTCACCCCCCTTGGCATTTGTCCTATTTTGTTGCCTTACAACCTGGAATTAAAATTGATTTTTTGGGGGTTTGTATAATTTGATTTACACAACATGCCTACCACTTTGAAGATGCACACTATTTTTTATTGTGAAACAAACAAGAAATAAGACAACACAAAACAAAACTTGAGCGTGCGTAACTATTCACCCCCCCCACCACCACCACCAAAGTCAATACTTTGTAGAGCCACCTGTTGCAGCAATTACAGCTGCAAGTCTCTATAAAATTGGCACATCTAGCCACTGGGATTTTTGCCCATTATTCAAGGCAAAACTGCTCCAGCTCCTTTATGTTGGATGGGTTCCGTTGGTGTACAGCAATCTTTAAGTCATACAACAGATTCTCAATTGGATTGAGGTCTGGGCTTTGACTAGACCATTCCAAGACATTTAAATGTTTCCCCTTAAACCACTCTAGTGTTGCTTTAGCAGTATGCTTAGGCTCATTGTCCTACTGAAAGGTAGAATATCCCTGTATTTAGCGCCATCCATCATTCCTTCGATTCTGACCAGTTTCCCAGTCCCTGCCGATGAAACACATCCCCACAGCATGATGCTGCCACCACCATGCTTCACTGTGGGGGTGGTGTTCTCGGGGTGATGAGATGTGTTGGGTTTGCGCCAGACATAGCGTTTCCCTTGATGGCCAAAAAGCTCAATTTTAGTCTCATCTGACCAGAGTACCTTCTTCCATATGTTTGGGGAGTCTCCTACATGCCTTTTGGCGAACATCAAACGTGTTTGATAATTTTTTTCTTCAAGCAATGGCTTTTTTCTGGCCACTCTTCCGTAAAGCCCAGCTCTGTGGAGTGTACGGCTTAAAGTGGTCCTATGGACAGATACTCCAATCTCCACTGTGGAGCTTTGCAGTTATTTTTTTCATTTCACTTCACCAATTTGGACTATTTTGTGTATGTCCATTACATGAAATCCAAATACAAATGCATTTAAATTACAAAATAGGAAAAACGCCAAGGAGGATGAATACTTTTGCAAGGCACTGTTTGGCTGCTTTCAGCTCTTCCAATGGTGTGTATTATACTGCCATCCAGTGGATGTAAGCGCTACTACATGACCTAGTTTCATAACAGCCCCAGCTATAATGTTAATTGGTTCAGAGAGGCTCATGTGAGTTGTATGTTGTAGCTGCAGCACTGAGTATGTATTGTATTCCCAGTGAATTTGGTGATGCGTTTTTTCCCATGTCCAGAAAAATGTGTCATTCAATTTGTTAGGTGTACAGTTGAAGTCGGAAGTTTACATACACTTAGGTTGGAGTCATTAAAATTTGTTTTTCAACCACTCCACAAATTTCTTGTTAACAAACTATAGTTTTGGCAAGTCGGTTAGGACATCTACATTGTGCATGACACAAGTAATTTTTCCAACAATTGTTTACAGACAGAAATGTTTCACTTATAATTCACTGTATCACAATTCCAGTGGGTCAGAAGTTTACATACACTAAGTTGACTGTGCCTTTAAACAGATTGGAAAATTTCAGAAAATTATGTCATGGCTTTAGAAGCTTCTGATAGGCTAATTGACATCATTTGAGTCAATTGGAGGTGTACCTGTGGATGTATTTCAAGGCCTACCTTCAAACTCAGTGCCTCTTTGGTTGACATCATGGGAAAATCAAAAGAAATCAGCTAAGACCTCAGAAAGAAATGTGTAGACCTCCACGTCTGGTTCATCCTTGGGAGCGATTTCCAAATGCCTGAAGGTACCACGTTCATCTGTACAACCAATAGTACGCAAGTATAAACACCATGGGACCACGCAGCCGTCATACCGCTCAGGAAGGAGACAGGTTCTGTCTCCTAGAGATGAACGTACTTTGGTGCGAAAAGTGCAAATCAATCCCAGAACAACAGCAAAGGACCTTGTGAAGATGCTGGAGGAAACAGGTACAAAATTATCTATATCCACAGTAAAACGAGTCCTATATCGACATAACCTGAAAGGCCGCTCAGCAAAGAAGAAGCCACTGCTCCAAAACCGCCATAAAAAAGCCAGACTACGGTTTGCAACTGCACATGGGGACAAAGATCGTACTTTTTGGAGAAATGTCCTCTGGTCTGATGAAACAAAAATAGAACTGTTTGGCCATAATGACCATCGTTATGTTTGGAGGAAAAAGGGGGTTCCTTGCAAGCCGAAGAACACCATCCCAACCGTGAAGCACAGGGGTGGCAGCATCATGATGTGGGGGTTCTTTGCTATAGGAGGGATTGATGCACTTCACAAAACAGATGGCATCATGGGGAAGGAAAACTATGTGGATATATTGAAGCAACATCTCAAGACATCAGTCAGGAAGTTAAAGCTTGGTCGCAAATGGGTCTTCCAAATGGACAACGACCCCAAGCATACTTCCAAAGTTGTGGCAAAATGGCTTAAGGACAACAAAGTCAAGGTATTGGAGTGGCCATCACAAAGCCCTGACCTCAATCCTATAGAACCTTTGTGGGCAGAACTGAAAAATCGTGTGCGAGCAAGGAGGCCTACAAACCTGACTCAGTTAAACCAGCTCTGTCAGGAGGAATGGGACAAAATTCACCCAACATATTGTGGGAAGCTTGTGGAAGGCTACCCGAAACGTTTGACCCAAGTTAAACAATTTAAAGGCAATGCTACCAAATACTAATTGAGTGTATGTAAACGTCTGACCCACTGGGAATGTGATGAAAGAAATAAAAGCTGAAATAAATCATTCTCTCTACTGTTATTCTGACATTTCACATTCTTAAAATAAGATGGTGATCCTAACTGACCTAAGACAGGGAAATTCTACTATGATTAAATGTCAGGAATTGTGAAAAACTTTTTTTAAAGTTTAAATGTATTTGGCTAAGGTGTCTGTAACTTCCGACTTCAACTGTATGTCCCATCCTGATATTATGCACCCTTTTTGTAATATGAGTATAAACATGTTTATTTTTAAGTGGCAGCATGAATTAAGTTAGCTTGAATCAGGGTTTGCTTAGGTAAAATTGGAATCAGATTTTGATTAATGTCTTGTAAGATGATAATTCAATGCTAAAGTTATCGCAAATGAGAGAAGGAAGTGATACATGTTTTACAGACATTACAAAACGGTTGTACTATAGAAGCAACCTCCACTCTACTGGTGCATTGATGAAACATGCAATTCTTTATGGCCAAATCACCTTTAAGTAATGTCAAACCAAATATCGAGATGATTTCAGTTGCTCTTATCACTTCCAATTATTTTTTTAGCTAAATTACTGTTTTTTTCCAGCACCATAGACTACTTTCAGGGTGTGGAACCATCCAAAATTAAATTGTAAAATACTGAACTTACCCTTTAAGTAAAAACGAATAGAAGATGGGTTTATCCTGTATCTAGTCCCCCCATTTGAAGAACACATAAATATTTGTACAAATTCAAATTCACAGGACAAATACAAATTCACAGTGTTGTTACGAAATCAATTAAGTAGCCTAGGGATCTTGGGCCAACCTGCAGAGGGCACACTACATCACAAATCTCTGCCCAGAAGGTCTCAGCTAGAGATACACAATAATCATCTCCACTAGGGAGAACCATTTCCTGGGAACCACTGTTATGTATTCTCAGAAAAAGTCCCCTTTTCAGAGAAATTAGTTATTGAAGTTGTTAGGTTTATGTCTTATCCTACATCCTGATATTCCAAGGTTCTGACCACTAGATGGTGCTGTTTCCTGCTGGTGCTGTACCCTCAATGTTAAAGGTATAGTTCACCTAAATTACAAAATCACATATTGGTTTCCTTACCCTGTAAGCAGTTTATGGACAAGGTATGAAAGCAATCCATGCTTTGGTTGGAGGGGTCTGCTAAGCTAAAATATAGAATTGTTTTTAAAGTGGAACTGACCGCGTTTTAGCAACATGAAACCTTGTTAAAATATGTTCATTTACACCCCCAGGAAGAATAACAGATATTATTTTTACATTTTCTGACAAGCAAGCACTTAGAAATGGTCATTTTCACATTTTCATACTTTCATAGAATGTTTGGGAATGAGGTGGAGTAAATTCTATGGCAATATAGTGGGATAGCAGCATTGTGTTTGGACAATTTATAGACACTGAACTTTGAACTGGACTGTGTGTTTACATGCAGTAGCAACAGCACAACTTTAGATCGTTAGAAAGCATCAGCCACAAGCCACAACATACACCTGAATGGATTTCTGCAAATAAACGGTCCTATTACATTTGGGAACTTTACAGTCCAACAACCATGAACTGGTAGGCTCTCGCCCTCAATTGCCTATGCACATCAACAACAACAAGATCAACAACTAATGTTAGCCAGAGTGAGATAAGCAAATATCTAACGATGGAACAGTAGATAAACCCTCAAACCTTTTCCACTTGTAGTTGGCCATCAAAATTGCCTGCTTGCCCTTCTGCAGCTTGCCTGCCAATGCATGATTGTCCCAACCCACGTTTTGACAACTGAATGGGAACTTGCCTGCTCTCCAATTTGATCGATGCCAAATACGTTTGATTGACAACTAAGAGATATGCTAACTGTGGATAACAGTCGTTCAAGTTCAGCATAGCTAACTAGCAAAGTGATTCACATTTCTTCCTAGCTAACCAAATGACACATGCATCTATAGCTGTAGCCACTGAAAATGGGGGTAAAAAGTTGGCCACTCACCTAATGACATGACATCCTCCAAGCAGCTAGCTAGTTAGCTAGCTAAAATTAGACTGCATTTTTATCTTGCTAAATAAATAGCTAAATAAATAGATAAGCTAGCCTGTTAGCCACGTTATGACTGACTTATGATCATTGCCCTTGCTGGGTTTTTTTACTTTTATTTTATTTCACCTTTACCAGGTAAGCCAGTTGAGAACAAGTTCTCATTTACAACTGAGACCTGGCCAAGATAAAGCAAAGCAGTGCGATTAAAAACAACAACACAGAGTTACATATGGGGTAAACAAAACATAAAGTCAAAAATACAACAGAAAATATATATACAGAGTGTGCGAATGTAGTAAGTTATGGAGGTAAGGCAATAAATAAGCCATAGTGCAAAATAGTTACAATTTCGTATTAACACTGGAATGATAGATGTGCAAAAGATGATGTGCAAATAGAGATACTGGGGTGCAAATTAGCAAAATAAATAACAATATGGGGATGAGGTAGTTGAGTGGGCTAATTTCAGAATGGCTGTGTACAGGTGCAGTGATCGGTAAGCTGCTCTGACAACTGACGCTTAAAGATAGTGAGGGAGATAAGAGTCTCCAGCTTCAGAGATTTTTGCAGTTCGTTCCAGTCATTGGCAGCAGAGAACTGGAAGGAATGGCGGCCAAAGGAGATGTTGGCTTTGGGGATGACCAGTGAGATATACCTGCTGGAGCGCAGACTACGGGTGGGTGTTGCTATGGTGACCAGTGAGCTAAGATAAGACAGGGATTTGCCTAGCAGTGATTTATAGATGACCTGGAGCCAGTGGCTTTGGTGACGAATATGTAGTGAGGGCCAGCCAACAAGAGCGTACAGGTCACAATGGTGGGTAGTATATGGGGCTTTGGTGACAAAACGGATGGCACTGTGATAGATTACATCCAATTTTCTGAGTAGAGTGTTGGAGGCTATTTTGTAAATGACATCGCCGAAGTCAAGGATCGGTAGGATAGTCAGTTTTACGAGGGCATGTTTCGTAGCATGAGTGAAGGAGGCTTTGTTGCGAAATAGGAGTCCGATTCTAGATCTAACTTTTGATTGGAGATGCTTAATGTGAGTCTGGAAGGAGAGTTTACAGTCTAACCAGACACCTAGGTATTTGTAGTTGTCCACATACCCTAGGTCAGACCCGCCGAGAGTAGTGATTCTAGTCGGTTGGGCGGGTGCAAGCAGCGTTCGGTTGAAGAGCATGCATTTAGTTTTACTAGTGTTTAAGAGCAGTTGGAGGCTACGGAAGGAGTGTTGTATGGCGTTGAAGCTCGTTTGGAGGTTTGTTAACACATTGTCCAATGAAGGGCCAGATGTATACAAAATGGTGCCGTCCGCATAGAGGTGGATCCGAGCGTCACCAGCAGCAAGAGCGACATCATTGATATACACAGAGAATAAAGTCGGCCCGAGAATTGAACCCTGTGGCACCCCCATAGAGACGGCCAGAGGTCCAGACAACAGGCCCTCCGATTTGACACATTGAACTCTATCTGAGAAGTAGTTGGTGAACCAGGCGAGGCAGTCATTAGAGAAACCAAGGCTATTTAGTCTGCCAATAAGAATGTGGTGGTTGACAGAGTCGAAAGCCTTGGCCAGGTCGATGAAGACGGCTGCGCAGTACTGTCTTTTATCGATCGCGGTTATAATATTGTTTAGGACCTTGAGCGTGGCTGAGGTGCACCCATGACCAGCTCGGAAACCGGATTGCATAGCGGAGAAGGTACGGTGGGATTCGAAATGGTCGGTGATCTGTTTGTTAACTTGGCTTTCAAATACTTTCGAAAGGCAGGGCAGGATGGATATAGGTCTGTAACAGTTTGGATCTAGAGTGTCACCCCCTTTGAAGAGGGGGATGACCGCGGCAGCTTTCCAATCTCTGGGGATCTCAGACGTTACAAAAGAGAGGTTGAACAGGCTAGTAATAGGGGTTGCGACAATTTCGGCGGCTAATTTTAGAAAGAAAGGGTCCAGATTGTCTAGCCCAGCTGATTAGTAGGGTCCAGATTTTTCAGCTCTTTCAGAACATCAGCTGTCTGAATTTGTGTGAAGGAGAAGCGGGGGGGCATGGGCAAGTTGCAGCGGATGGTGCAGAGCTGGCGTTTGGGGTAGTGGTAGCCAGTTGGAAAGCATGGCCAGCCGTAGCAAAATGCTTGTTGAAATTCTCGATTATTGTAGATTTATCGGTGGTGACTGTGTTTCCTAGCCTCAGTGCAGTGGGCAGCTGGGAGGAGGTGCTCTTATTTTCCATGGACTTTACAGTGTCCCAAAACTTTTTGGAGTTAGTGCTACAGGATGCACATTTCTGTTTGAAAAAGCTAGCCTTTGCTTTCCTAACTGATTGTGTATATTGGTTCCTGAATTCCCTGAAAAGTTGCATATCGCGGGGGCTGTTCGATGCTAATGCAGTACGCCACAGGATGTTTTTGTGCTGGTCAAGAGCAGTCAAGTCTGAGAAGAACCAGGGGCTATATCTGTTCTTAGTTCTGAATTTTTTGAATGGGGCATGCTTATTTAAGATTGAGAGGTAAGCACTTTTAAAGAACAACCAGGCATCCTCTACTGACGGAATGAGGTCAATATCCATCCAGGATACCATGCCAGGTCAATTAGAAAGGCCTGCTTGCTAAAGTGTTTTAGGAAGCGTTTGACAGTGATGAGGGGTGGTCGTTTGACCGCGGACCCATTACGGACGCAGGCAATAAGGCAGTGATCGCTGAGATCCTGGTTGAAGACAGCGGAGGTGTATTTAGAGGGTCAATTTGTCAGGATGATATCTATGAGGGTGCCCATGTTTACAGATTTAGGGTTGTACCTGATAGGTTCGTTGATAATTTGTGAGAGATTGAGGGCATCTAGTTTAGATTGTAGGTTGGCCGGGGTGTTAAGCATATCCCAGTTTAGGTCACCAAGCAGTACGAACTCTGAGGATAGATAGGGGGCAATCAGTTCACATATGGTGTCCAGGGCACAGCTCGGAGCTGAGGGGAGTCTGTAGCAAGCGGCAAAAGTGAGAGACATTTCTGGAAAGGTGGAACTGTTTGGGCACAGACCTGGATAGTACGATAGCCTGCAGAGCTCTATCTCTACAGTAGATTGCAACCCCACCCCCTTTGGCAATTCTATCGAGACAGAAAATGTTGTAGTTGGGGATGGACATTTCTGAATTTTTGGTGGCCTTCCTGAGCCAGGATTCAGACACTGCTAGAACATCAGGGTTGGCGGAGTGTGCTAACGAAGTGAATAACTCAAACTTAGGGAGGAGGCTTCGGATGTTAACGTGCAAGAAACCAAGGCTTTTACGGTTACAGAAGTCAACAAATGATAACGCCTGGGAAGTAGGAGTGATACTGTGGGCTACAGGGCCTGGGTTAACCTCTATATCACCAGAGGAACAGAGGAGGAGTAGAATAAGGATACGGCTAAAGGCTTTAAGAACTGGTCTTCTAGTGCATTGGGTACAGAGAAAAAAAGGGGCAGGTTTCCGGGCGTTGTAGAATAGATTCAGGGCATTATGTACAGAAAAGGATATGGAAGGATATGAGTACAGTGGAGGTAAACCTAAGCATTGGGTAACGATGAAAGAGAGAGCATCACTGGAGGCACCGATTGAGTCGGTCTCCGCGTGTATGGGGGGTGGGACAAAGGAGCTATCTATGGCAGGTTGAGCTGGGCTGGGGGATCTACAGTGAAATAGTACAATAAGAAATAACCGAAACAGAAATAAGTAAGGCATATTGACATGGGAGAGAGGCATAAAGCAATCACAGGTGTTATTCGAGAGAGCTAAGACAACAGCTGGTAATGGCAACAAAGTTTGGGCTGAGGCTAAACATAAACAGGATGCGGTACCGTATAAAGGAACAGTCCAGCAGGCATCAGCTGTATAGCTGAGTTATCATAAGGTCCGGTGAACAGCAATAGGAGAGTTCTGAGGTAGTTTGGGGGCTGCTATAGCACTGGCGAGCAAGAGGCCACGGCTAGCGTGTGCTAGCGGGCCGGGGCTAGCAGATGGATCTTCGTGGTCGACGTCGTAATGGGAAGCCTGTTGTAACCACATCAGACGATTTTGTCGGCAGACCAGTCGTGTTGGATCGCCGGGGCTCCGTGTCAACACTAGGAGGTCCCGTCCGGTTGACAGAGAGGTAGATAGCCGGGAGATGGGCCTGGCTCGCGGCTAGCTCAAGGCAGATTAGCCAACAACAACGTCCATTTGGTTGCAGCTAGCTAGCTGCGATGATCCGGTGTTAAAGGTCCAGTGATTCAGTGATTCCGGCAGAAAAACCGATATGTTCTCGGTTGATAACGCGCTGTGCAGACAGTGCAGACTGGCTGATAATAGTCCAGGCTAGAGCTGGCTGGTAGGTAGTGCAGGCCACGGACAATGGTGAAAAACTGCTAACGGTGGCTAATAGCAAGTAGCTAGTTAGCTGGCTACTCCCGTCCGGTAGACAGAGAGATAGATAGCCGGTATATGGGCTTGCCTCGAGGCTAGCTCAAGGCTAACTGGTGCTTGCTTCGGGGGCAGTGGTGATTAGCCAAACAGCAACATCCATTCGGTTGCGGCTAGCTAGTTGCGATCCGGTGTTTATGTCCAGTGATTCAGTTATTCCAGTTTGATTATATTGACATTACCAGCCTTAGATACATTCGTCCATTTTTGTCCAAAATATTGAGTAATTGAAACTGAAACAGTGCATCCCGAATGGAGGCAGCAAACAATGTACCAGGCCAGCTGTGATTTACAACCTGAAAGCAATATGTGTTGGACTACCAAGAAATATATTGGTGAATTATATGAATCATGCATTGTATGTTTGTTTAATATCTGCCAAGTAGTTAAAACACTGTCAGTTCCACTTTAAAGGGAAAGTTCAGTATTTTAAGTAGTCTATGGGCCTGGAAAAAAACAATAATTTAGGAAAAGATCTTTGGCAGTGATAAGGGCAACTGTGCAATTTAAAAAAACTTCATTGCCAAAACAACTGAAATCCACTGGTGATTTGGCCATGAAAAAAATAACATTGTATGTTTTACCAACACACCAGTAGAGTGGAGGTTTTGTAATGTTTTGTAATGTCTGTAAAACATTAATCACTTTTCCATATCTCATTTGCAATAACTGTATCATTGAATTATAATAAAACAAGATATGAATCAAATTCTGAATCCAATTTTACCCAAGCTAAAACCTAATTCAGGTTAGAATTCTGCAACAAAAAGTTTATAGTCAAGTTCCATAAAGGGTGCTTTCAGAAATTCACCCTGGCAATCTACTCGAATTTCAGAGCGCAGAATAATTAAATTTACAAACGCCCTAAACTCGTTTGTTATGACAGGTGTAAGTAAACTTCTGCTAAAAAACAGATTTCATTGTTGCCAGTAACACAGTTACAGTCACAAACCTTTTTGATAACATGAAAACACCCTAGCAGCTCTACCAGCTCTGAGCGAGTTAAAGGTTTAGAGTGCAGCATTCTCTTATTTACTGTATGTCTGTAAGTAGCTAGCCAACTTTAGCCAGTTAGCTTGTGTGCTTGACTGCTGTTGTGAGGTCAGAACGCTCGGATCAACCCTACTCCAACGGTCAGAGAGCGAAATGCTCTCAATTTACGAATAGACAATCTGACAACGCTCTAAATTTACAAACGCCCAGAGCGCACTCTGAGCACGCTCTGATACTCTAGATTGAATTTACGAATGCACCCAAAATTGCAAATCTCTTTCATTACTCATTTTCCTTATCTCATTTGTAGGAATTTTTGTATTTAGTTATCACCTTATAAGATATGAATCAAAATCTGAATCGATTTAGCCCAAGCTTAACCCTAATTAAAGATAATTTAATTAATGTTAATACTTATATAAATTGTATTTTTAAACTCACATAAAGTTGCAAATCTCTTCAAAATTACTGATTGGTTTCCTTACTCTGAAAGCAGTCCTAAGCAATTTCAGGCATTTCTAAGTAGTTTCTTTCAAAAAACCTATTGCATGAGGAAATTGAAATGACTGCAAACGTATTACATGTCTTTCCTTAAAATGAGCCCACACTGATCTGAGAGTTGACCGTGAAATGTGTGAAAAGTTTCAACAAAAACATGCTGATACTTACCACATAAAGGCAATGTTCAGCAAATGTATATTCTCTAGAGCAAGCGAACACACTGAACAACAGGAGTATGTGGCATTGAAAGTACAGCAGTATGGGTCTACTTTAGGTGTGGCTGTTCTTTGTCATGTTGTGACGCAGGTGAACATTTATTTTCATGAGTCTTGCCCTGAGCGGTTTCCGTTAGATGGGCCAGCTGCAGTCAAAATTGGCTATATTGTAAAAATTCATAAAAACTGAAATGAGGTTTTAATTTAATGTTAAGGTTAGGGTTAGGTTTAAAACAAAATGTTTTTACTTTGTGGCTGTGCCAGCTAGTGACCACTCTGCAGACCACTAAAATATACCTTTTAGCTTGACCGCCAAAATAAATCATCCCTAATTTTGTTGTATAACCCACAGTAAAGCAAGGCATGAGCTTCAGTTTCAAAGGAAACCATTGTTACAAAAAGTACATACACGTTTATCTAGGGGAGTGTTTTGTATAGACAAGTCTCACTAGAGAGAGGGGCCACTCCACATCTAACTTTGGCAAAGGAGCTTTGATATTGCTTGGATAAAACAGTACGTACATAGGGTTCTGTCCCAAAATTGCATTTAAAAATGTAGTAGGTCTGCAGTTTGTTACTTTCAGGTTTGTTTATTAGTTGGTACCACTTTAGTTCATTGCTCTCTAAAAGTGCTGATTGAAGAGCATTAAGGTTATTTATAGAATACGTACATTCTGTCTGTATCAGTGAGCTAAGTCATATGGATAAAGTTTAAAAAGGTATGTTAGCATTAAAATGAAGTTTAGTTGTGAAATGTCTGTATACAGTGCATTCGGAAAGTATTCAGACCCCTTGACTTTTTCCACATTTTGTTACGTTACAGCCTTATTCTAAAATTGATTGAATTGTTTTTCCCCCTCATCAATCTACACACAGCAAAAACAGGTTTTTAGAAATGTTTGCAAATGTATTAATTTTTTAAAAAAGAAATATATAATTTACATTATATCAGACCCTTGACTCAGTACTTTGCTGAAGCACCTTTGGCAGCCTCAAGTCTTCTTGCGTATGACGCTACAAGCTTGACACCTGTATTTGGGGAGTTTCTCCCATTCTTCTCTGCAGATGCTCTCAAGCTCTGTCAGGTTAGATAGGGAAGCCACTTGTCCCGAAGCCACTCCTGCATGGTCTTGGCTGTGTGCTTAGGGTCTTTGTCCTGTTGGAAGGTGAACCTTCGCCCCAGTCTGAGATCCTGAGCGCTCTGGAGCAGGTTTTCATCAAGGATCTTTCTGTACTTTGCTCCGTACATTTTTCCCTCAATCCTGACTAGTCTCCCAGTCCCTGCCGCTGAAAAACATCCCCACAGCCAGGTTTCCTCCAGACGTGACGCTTGGCATTCAGGCCAAAGAGTTCAGTCTTGGTTTCATCAGACCAGAGAATCTTGTTTCTCATGGTCTGAGATTCCTTTAGGTGCCTTTTGGCAAACTCCAAGCGGGCTGTCATGTGCCTTTTAATGAGGAGTGGCTTCTATCTGGCCACTCTACCATAAAGGCCTGATTGGTGAAGCGCTGCAGAGATGGTTGTCCTTCTGGAAGGTTCTCCCATCTCCACAGAGGAACTCTGGAGGTCTGTCAGAGTGACCATCGGGTTCTTGGTCACCTCCCTGACCAAGGGCCTTCTACCCCGATTGCTCAGTTTGGCAGAGCGGCCAGCACTAGGAAGAGTCTTGGTGGTTCCAAACTTCTTCCATTGAAGAATGATGGAGGCCACTGTGTTCTTGGGGACCTTTAATGCTGCAGACATTTTTTGGTACCCTTCTCCAGTTCTGTGCCTCAACACAATCCTGTCTCGGAGCTCTACGGACAATTCCTTCGACCTCATGGATTGGTTTTTGCTCTGACATGCACTGTCGACTGTGGGACATTATATAGACAGATGTTTGCCTTTCCAAGTCATGTCCAATCAATTGAATTGACCACAGGTGGACTCCAATCAAGTTGTAGAAACAAGGATGATTAATGGAAACAGAATGCACCTGAGCAAAATGTTGAGTCTCATAGCAAAGGATGTGAATACGTATTTAAATAAGGTATTTCAGTTTTATATTTTTAATATATTTGCAAAAATTTCAAAAAAACTGTTTTCGCTTTGTCATTATGAGGTATTGTGTGTAGATTGATGAGGGAAAACAATTATTTAATCAATTTTAGAATAAAGCTGTAATGTAACAAAATGTTGAAAAAGTCAAGAGGTCTGAATACTTTCCGAATGCACAGTATACTCTACATGACCAAAAGTATGTGGACACCTGCTCGTCGAACATCTCATTACAAAATCATGGGCATTAATATGGAGTTGGTCCCCCCTTTGCTGCTATAACAGCCTCCACTCTTCTGGGAAGGCTTTCCACTAGATGTTGGAACATTCCTGTGGTGACTTGCTTCCATTCAGCCACAAGAGCATTTGTGAGGTTGGGCACTGATTTTGGGTGATTAGGCCTGGCTCGCAGTCAGCGTTCCAATTCATCCCAAAGGTGTTAGATGGGGTTGAAGTCAGGGCTCTGTGCAGGCCAGTCAAGTTCTTCCACACCGATCTCGAAACCATTTCTGTATGGACCTTGCTTTGTGCTTGGGGTCAATCTCATGCTGAAACAGGAAAGGGCCTTCACCAAACTGTTGCCACAAAGCACAGAATCGTCTAGAATGTAATTGTATGCTGTAGCATTAAGATTTCCCTTCACTGGCACTTAGAGGCCTAGCCCAAATCCTGAAAAACAGCTCGGCCATGGAAACCCATTTCATGAAGCTCCTGACAAATGGTTATTGTGCTGATGTTGCTTCCAGAGGCAGTTTGGAACTCGGTAGTGAGTGTTGCAACTGAGAACTGACGATTTTTACAGGCTACGCACTTCAGCACTCGGCGGTCCCGTTCTGTGAGCTTGTGTGGCCTACCACTTGCAGCTGAGCCATTGTTGCTCCTAGACGTTTCCACTTCACAATAACAGCACTAACAGTTGACGATGCAGCTCTAGCAAGGCAGAAATTTGACGAACTGACTTGTTAGAAAGGTGGCATCCTATGACGGTGCCACGTTGAATGTCACTGAACTCTTCAGTAAGGCCATTCTACTGCCAATGTTTGTCTATGGAGATTGCATGGCTGTGTGCTCGATTTTATACACCTGTCAGCAACGGGTGTGGCTGAAATAGCCAAATCCACTAATTTGAAGGGAAGTCCACATACTGTATAAAACGATTAACCAATAATTCAAGCATAAACAATAGCCACATTAATCCTTTCAATTAATGAAAAATAAACCAAGACATGCTTAGTAAAATAAAATAAAAAGATCTCAATAACTGTAGTAGCTCAAAGAATATGCATCCATTCAATAGCAGACATACTTAGTAAATATCTGTGTAATAAAGGACTTTTTGATAAGATATGAACATTCAGACCAATTAAATAGACAGAAAAATACATGACAACACTCAAAATTACATATAATATACTGACTACACCGTTTCAATAGAGGCTTGCTATCCCAAAAGTAGAGTAAGGCAACATTTCAGAGAAATAGAATGGAAACTTTGGTAAACAGCAACAATTGGACCAAGACAAGGTTAAAGTTTGCCCTCTAGCATATTTATTTCCCTCTATCTATATGTGGTGGATGGACCTGTGTAGGCTACCACCAGAGAACATGAGTAGCAAGTCAGAAACATACAATCTGGACTATTAATAACATGACTCAGCACCCTTATAGTTCAGCGCATTTGTAGAAACTGAATGGTGTTAAATGTCAACATTAAAATAGTAATTTATATTCACAACATTAACATAAGTAAATAAATAAAAATTGAAAATGTACCACCCTATTACAAAGAAAAAATTGAATTACAAAGACAAAAGACATTTAAAAATGTTACATGGTTACAAATTATTGTAAACAATAGGATACAGTACTAGCCTGAAGAAATCTGGTGTGTTTGTGATAACATTCCACTCCTTGCCTCTCCTTGGTGCATTTATCAAGAAGGCACGCCAGTGCCTGTTCTTCCTAAGGCGGCTGAAAAAACTCCCACACACACTCACGCACACCCATATTCATTAATTTACAAACTCACACAGTGTATCCTGTGCAAGTGACGAATGAACTTCGATTTTGATTTTGATTGATTATTGTGGTCCTCTGTAGCTCAATTGGTAGAGCATGGCGCTTGTAACGCCAGGGTAGTGGGTTCGATCCCCGGGACCACCCATACGTAAAAATGTATGCACACATGACTGTAAGTTGCTCTGGATAAAAGTGTCTGCTAAATGGCATATTATTATTGTCATGCCATACAGCCAGACTGTTTGGCATGACAAGGAGTGGAATGTTAGCACAAACACAATGGATTTCTCCAGGCTAACACAAGACTATAACAGCTTTAACTTGTAATCATCATAGACTTTCTGCTGTCACTTAACACTCCAATGCGGATTAGGAGCATAATGACTGTAGTATTCACACATCCTGCTCTGGAAGAGAGACCACTTGCTGCACTTTTATTAGACACTCCACTGGCTTCCAGTTGAAGCTCGCATCTGCTACAAGACCATGGTGCTTGCCTACGGAGCTGTGAGGGGAACGGCACCTCCGTACCTTCAGGCTCTCATCAGTCCCTACACCCAAACGAGGGCATTGCGTTCATCCACCTCTGGCCTGCTGGCCCCCCTACCTCTGCGGAAGCACAGTTCCCGCTCAGCCCAGTCAAAACTGTTCGCTGCTCTGGCACCCCAATGGTGGAACAAGCTCCCTCACGACGCCAGGACAGCGGAGTCACTCACCACCTTCCGGAGACACTTGAAACCCCACCTCTTTAAGGAATACCTGGGATAGGATAAAGTAATCCTTCTACCCCCCCTTACCCCACCCCAAAGAAAAAAAAATATATATATATATTGTAAAGTGGTTATCCCACTGGCTATAAGGTGAATGCACCTATTTGTAAGTCGCTCTGGATAAGAGCGTCTGCTAAATGACGTCGACCTTAAGGGGTTTTAAAGGAGTACTGCACACAAATAAGCATATATCTACTACTCTTAGAGATATGGCTAAAAGAGCAGAGCACTGGACTAATTAACACCACTTTTGAGGTCTGAAACATCTGACAAACATTGATTTTGGAGTGAACTGTAATTGTAGCTTGTCCAACTGTGTAACCTGCAAACAGTAAACAGTCAGTCATGTACATTTGTAGGATTCTCAATTAGGAATGTCTACAATACATTATCTTAAACAGCTTCCAATTAAAAGAGTGTTTCTTCAAATGTTTGTGGTCCATATAAACATAATCCACCTACCAAATGTTTCAGGTATTCTGGATGCAGCACCACATTGTCGTTTCTTTGTTTGTTTTTATGGGTCTCATCAGATTTCCTTCTGCCTGGAAACAATTGGAAACGTATTTTATTAATTAATACACAAATCATCCAACAGCAGTCACAGATCTTCCAATCTCGTTATAGCCAATGCTGTGATGCAAATGAGTTGCATCAGTCGGTGAAAAAGCATTTCAGATTGTCTACTTACTGTATGCATATGGTACACGGTACAAAGGGTACTTGCAAGTGTAAAGTATCTCATAATTCAATAGCATGACTTTACATGATTTATATTTTATTGTTTAGAAATGTAATAAATATAGAATCACTCTACATGTTTCTCAATTTCAACTTTTGAAACTAGTATTTTAGCGTTATTTTTCCATACGTTGGATAGCTGAAACATCTGTGCTTTTTACCTGGGATATTCACTTGAAGAGGGGGTATCTTTCTGGTTGAGGGTTCACTCTGAAGAAACACGTAGATAATCAACAGGTTAACAAAGAAATAATTCCACAAAACTTACAACACAAACATATCACAATTGTTACCCTCTAAGTAGCCTACAGTGAGAATGCTATTCATTGACTACAGCTCAGCATTCAACACCATAGTGCCCTCTAAGCTCATCACTAAGCTAAGGATCCTGGGACTAAACACCTCCCTCTGCAACTGGATCCTGGACTTCCTGACGGGCCGCCCCCAGGTGGTAAGGGTAGGTAACAACACATCTGCCACACTGATCCTCAACACGGGGGCCCCTCAGGGGTGCGTGCTCAGTCCCCTCCTGTACTCTCTGTTCACCCATGACTGCATGGCCAGGCACGACTCCAACACCATCATTAAGTTTGCCGACGACACAACAGTGGTAGGCCTGATCACCGACAACGATGAGACAGCCTATAGGGAGGAGGTCAGAGATCTGGCCGTGTGGTGCCAGGACAACAACCTCTCCCTCAACGTGACCAAGACAAAGGAGATGATTGTGGACTACAGGAAAAAAAAGAGGACTGAGCACGCCCCCATTCTCATCGACGGGGCTGTAGTGGAACAGGTTGAGAGCTTCAAGTTCCTTGGTGTCCACATCACCAACGAACTATCATGGTCCAAACACACCAAGACAGTCGTGAAGAGGGCACGACAAAGCCTATTCCCCCTCAGGAGACTAAAAAGATTTGGCATGGGTCCTCAGATCCTCAAAAAATTATACAGCTGCACCATCGAGAGCATCCTGACTGGTTGCATCACCACCTGGTATAGCAACTGCTTGGCCTCTGACCGCAAGGCACTACAGAGGGTAGTGCGTACGGCCCAGTACATCACTGGGGCAAAGCTCCCTGCCATCCAGGACCTCTATACCAGGCGGTGTCAGAGGAAGGCCCTCAAAATTGTCAAAGACTCCAGGCACCCTAGTCATAGACTGTTCTCTCTGCTACCGCACGGCAAGCGGTACCGGAGTGCCAAGTCTAGGTCCAAAAGACTTCTCAACAGCTTCTACCACCAAGCCATAAGACTCCTGAACAGCTAATCATGGCTACCCGGACTATTTGCACTGCCCCCCCCCCACCCCATCCTTTTTACGCTGCTGCTACTCTGTTAAGTATTTATGCATAGTCACTTTAACTCTACCCACATGTACATATTACCTCAACTACCTCAACTAGCCGGTGCCCCCGCACATTGACTCTGCAACGGTACCCCCTGTATATATAGCCTCCCTACTGTCACTTTATTTTACTGTATATATAGCCTCCCTACTGTCACTTTATTTTACTTCTGCTCTTTTTTCTCAACACCTTTTTTTGTTGTTGTTTTATTCTTACTTTTTTTGTTTAAAATAAATGCACTGTTGGTTAAGGGCTGTAAGTAAGCATTTCACTGCAATGTCTGCACCTGTTGTATTCGGCGCATGTGACCAATAAAATTTGATTTGATTTGATTTGACAGTGCATTTGGAAAGTATTCAGACCCCTTGACTTTTTCCACATTTTGTTACGTTACAGACTTATTCTAAAATGTATTACATGTTTTAAAATCCTCAGCAATCTACACACAATACCCCATAATGACATTACATTTACATTTAAGTCATTTAGCAGACGCTCTTATCCAGAGCGACTTACAGTTAGTGCATAAATCACTTTTTTTCATTTTTTCATTTTTATTTTTTTCATACCCCCCATGGGAAACGAACCCACAACCCTGCCGTTGCAAACGCCATGCTCTACAAACTGAGCTACATCCCCTGCCGGCCATTCCCTCCCCTACCCTAGACGACGCTGGGCCAATTGAGCGCCGCCCCATGGGTCTCCCGGTCGCGGCCGGCTATGACAGAGCCTGGATTCGAACCAGGATCTCTAGTGGCACAGCTAGCACTGCGATGCAGTGCCTTAGACCACTGCGCCACTCGGGAGATAATGACAAAGGTTAAGACGTTTTTACAAATGTATATATGAAAAAAATGTAATACCTTATTTACATAAGTATTCAGACCCTTTGCTACTTATTTACATAAGTATTCAGACCCTTTGCTGGGGAGAAGGGCCTTGGTCAGGGTGGTGACCAAGAACCCGATGGTCACTCTGACAGAGCTCTAGAGTTCCTCTATGGAGATGTTAAGCTCTGTCAGGTTGGATGGAGAGTGTTGCTGCACAGCTATCCAGGTCTCTCCAGAGATGTTCGATCGGGTTCAAGTCGGGGCTCTGGCTGGGCCACTGAATGACATTCAGAGACTTGTCCCGAAGCCAACTGGCCGAGTTACACCAGGAATGCACAATCCCTCCATCAGTGCTCAGACTGTCCGCAATAGGCTGAGAGAGGCTGGACTGAGGGCTTGTAGGCCTGTTGTAAGGCAGGTCTTCACCAGACATCACCGGCAACAACGTCACCTATGCGCACAAACCCACCATCGCTGGACCAGACAGGACTGGCAAAAAGTGCTCTTCACTGATGAGTATTGTCTCACCAGGGGTGATGGTCGGATTCGCGTTTATCGTCGAAGGAATGAGCGTTACACCGAGGCCTGTACTCTGTGTCACAGCATCATCGGACAGACCTTGTTGTCATTGCAGGCAATCTCAACGCTGTGCGTTACAGGGAAGACATCCTCCTCCCTCATGTGGTACCCTTCCTGCAGGCTCATCCTGACATGACACTCCAGCATGACAATACCACCAGCCATACTGCTCGTTCTGTGCGTGATTTCCTGCAAGACAGGAATGTCAGTGTTCTGCCGTGGCCAGCGAAGAGCACTTCTGGGACCTGTTGGATCGGAGGGTGAGGGCTAGGGCCATTCCCCCAGAATTGTCCGGGAACTTGCAGGTGCCTTGGTGGAAGAGTGCGGTAACATCTCACAGCAAGAACTGGCAAATCTGGTGCAGTCCATGAGGAGGAGATGCACTGCAGTACTTAATGCAGCTGGTGGCCACACCAGATACTGACTGTTACTTTTGATTTTGACCCCCCCTTTGTTCAGGGACACATTATTCAATTTCTGTTAGTCACATGTCTGTGGAACTTGTTCAGTTTATGTCTCAGTTGTTGAATCTTGTTATGTTCATACAAATATTTACACATGTTAAGTTTGCTGAAAATAAACGCAGTTGACAGTGAGAGGACGTTTCTTTTTTTGCTGAGTTTATATTCACGTCACCAAATAATTGATTAAAACACACTGTTTTGCAATGAAGGTCTACAGTAGCCTCAACAGCAATCTGTAGGGTAGCACTATGGTGTAACCGGAGGACAGCTAGCTTCCGTCCTCCTCTTGGTACATTGACTTCAATACAAAACCTAGGAGGCTCTTGGTTCTCACCCCCTTCCATAGACATACATAGTAATTATGACAACTTCCAGAGGACATCCTCCAACCTATCAGAGCTCTTGCAGCATGAACTGACATGTTGTCCACCCAATCAAAGGATCAAAGAATGAATCAAGTACTGAAAGCATAAGCTACAGCTAGCTAGCACTGGATCGGAGGGTGAGGGCTAGGGCCATTCCCCCAGAATTGTCCGGGAACCAAGGCTTTCGACTCTGTCAACCACCGCATTCTTATTGGCAGACTAAATAGCCTTGGTTTCTCAAATGACTGCCTCGCCTGGTTCACCAACTACTTCTCAGATAGAGTTCAATGTGTCAAATCGGAGGGCCTGTTGTCTGGACCTATGGCAGTCTCTATGGGGGTGCCACAGGGTTCAATTCTTGGGCCAACTCTTTTCTCTGTGTATATCAATGACGTCGCTCTTGCTGCTGGTGACTCTCAGATCCACCTCTCACGCAGACGACACCATTTTGTATACATCTGGCCCTTCATTGGACACTGTGTTAACAAACCTCCAAACGAGCTTCAATTCCATACAACACTCCTTCAGTAGCCTCCAACTGCTCTTAAACACTAGTAAAACAAAATGCATGCTCTTCAACCGAACGCTGCTTGCACCCGCCCACCCGACTAGAATCACTACTCTAGACGGGTCTGACCTAGAGTACGTGGACAACTACAAATATCTAGGTGTCTGGTTAGACTGTAAACTCTCCTTCCAGACTCACATTAAGAATCTCCAATCCAAAGTTAAATCTAGAATCGGTTTCCTATTTCGCAACAAAGCCTCCTTCACTCATGCTGCCAAACATGCCCTTGTAAAACTGACTATCCTACCGATCCTTGACTTCGGCGATGTCATTTACAAAATAGCCTCCAACACTCTACTCAGCAAATTGGATGTTGTCTATCACAGTGCCATCCGTTTTGTCTCCAAAGCCCCATATAATACCCACCACTGTGACCTGTACGCTCTTGTTGGCTGGTCCTCACTACATATTCGTCGCCAAACCCACTGGCTCCAGGCCATCTATAAATCACTGCTAGGCAAATCCCCGCCTTATCTTAGCTCATTGGTCACCATAGCAACACCCACCCGTAGTCTGCGCTCCAGCGGGGTATATCTCACTGGTCATCCCCAAAGCCAACACCTCCTTTGGCCGCAATTCCTTCCAGTTCTCTGCTGCCAATGACTGGAACAAACTGCAAAAATCTCTGAAGCTGGAGACGCTTATCTCCCTCACTAACTTTAGGCATCAGTTGTCAGAGCACCTTACCGATCACTGCACCTGTACACAGCCCATCTGAAATTAGCCCGCCCAACTACCTCATCCCTATATTGTTATTTATTTTGCTCATCTGTACCCCAGTATCTCTATTTGCACATCATCTCTTGCACATCATTCCAGTGTTAATACTAAATTGTAATTATTTTGCACTATAGCCTATTTTATTGCCTTACCTCCATAACTTGCTAAATTTGCACACTGTATATTAATTGTATTTCTGTTGTATTTTTTTGATTTTTGTTTTGTTTTACCCCATATGTAACTCTGTGTTGTTGTTTTTATCGCACTGCTATGCTTTATCTTGGCCAGGTCGCAGTTGTAAATGAGAACTTGTTCTCAACTGGTTTACCTGGTTAAATAAAGGTGAAATAAAAAAAAAAATAAACTGCAGTGCATAAAATGTGGTGAGTAGTTGACTCAAAGAGAGAGAAAGACAATAGTTGAACAGTTTTGAACAAATTAATTTCTTCAAAAAAGAAGGAGAAGCAAGAGTGTCATTTTTTTTCAGTTTCACTTACTTAGCTAGCAAATGCAGCTAGCTAGTTTAGCCTACTCGAAACACCCGGCTCAAACAGGGATGCTATGTTAGCTAGCTGGCTATGACTATCCAACACAACACAGGAACTCTTCCAAGTCAAGGTAAGCTTTTAGTTTTATTCATTTATTTCCACCAGTGCCTGCCGGTGTAAACGCTAAACTGCTTAGTGACTGTAAGGTTATGGCATGATTGTAGCAGGTTTACTAACGCATTAGTTCTAATAGCTATGTTGACTAGGACGTTACTTTAGCTAATATGGTGACAACGATGTAGGCTGTGTGTAGTGGTTAGGATATGGTTTGGCTTGAAAAGGTTTTTTCACCTGGTCACATACAGCTGATGTGTTGTGCATTGAAGTCCACAAACGAAGGGAAAGGGTGAGAGGAGGAGAGCGGCGCGCATAGATGCGATAAGAATACAACGTGGTTGCTATGAAAGTGAACTGTGTTTATGCGTGATCTAAAGGTGTATTCATTCCGCCGATTCTGTATAATTTTTTTTTCTTAAATTGAAGTGAACGAAGTGGGGATAAACATACCTGAATTTGTCCAATAGAAACTCTCGTTTGCAACTGTTGGACTAATGATTACACTGTAGATCAGCTAGATGCAGGCAAGAGTGTGCAAGGCGTTATTGAATGTGTCACTGTCTGTCCATGTGTCACTGTCTGTCACCTCAACATTTTCTCTCAACATGTGTGCAGCTACATTGTAAACTTTCCTTCATTGGCTAGGTTGTAACAACCTCATGATGGGTATGAGAAAAATTTGAGTATCACGTACTAGCCTAAACCTATCGATGTTACATTGAACTGGGTGAATGGAATATGAATGACAGTCATCCAATATGCTGTAATAGAAATAAGGCCATGCTCATAAAAAATTTTTTTGTCAGTTCATGTAACAGGGTTGACCTTAAAATGAGGGACATTTTTATTTATTTTTATGAATCACTTATCACATGAAATAAAAAAGTCTTCAGAAATGACTTTGTCAAAGCAACAAAATAACTATGACTTTACAATGATCGTGAAAACTACCCCTACTGCATCACAGAGATTCAGTCTGGAGATCCTGCCAGACATCAGCATGGCTGTAGTGACTTTCCTAAATGTAAAAGGTAAACAATAAAACTGTGGGCTGGGGGTGGTGTAGTGTCCCTGTTATTGTCACATCTTTGTTCAGTCATTGAAACCTAAGCAATATCTTAAGCGCATAATCTACCCTTTTCTTATTTGGCAGATACTGAGTACTTTATCTCAAACTGCCCCAGCCACAAGATATTCAAGCAGAACGAATTATCAGTAAAACTACTGGAAATCACAGCAAAAGTGAAAGTTGAAAACATAACTCCAAATTATAGTTCAGACCATCTCCCCCTGTACTATGAAAAAGAAGTTGAGGTTGTCGACATTGTAATGTGTGAAGAGGACCAATCCGCTATCATCACTTTCCAAGATCCCAACGGTAAATTGTCATTCTTATACTCTATGTTGTGAGAGAGTTTTTCATAATGCAGGATACTAAATTTACAAATATTTCTGTGTAATTAGCTGTTCACAGAGTCACAAAAAAACACCACGATGAAAAGCAGCCTATCAAAGCTTTCCCATTTTATGAATCTCTGGGAACGGCCCTGTATGACAAAGATAAACCCACATTGAAACTCCCAGCTGCCTTCACTGAGAACATCGACCAGGCCATTTGGAGATACCTTTGTGACAAGCAGGAAGCTACTGCGGCCATCAACAAGATTATGGCGGAAAACTTCTGCAAAGTAGACTTGTAACACCATGCTGTCCAGTTAAGCCCCCTATCATCTCTACTCAAACAGAAAGATGTCAAAGCCAAGCATGTCCAGCAGTGGAAGGACACTGTCAAGGCTACCTTCACTCAAGCCTTGTCTAAATTCAAATCCTTGGAGCTGCATGTACAGGACTGTGCATGGGAGGAGTCTGAAGAGGAGATCTGCAAGGCAATGTCTGGTGAGGCTGTGGTTGTAGTCTCTGATAAGGCCAAAGGTGCACTCATAGTGGTGGGCTTGGTAGATGAAGTGGATAGGCTCAGTCAGTCACTAAATGAAATCATGGACAAGATTGCCAGAATAATTGAGAGGGAGAAGACTAGCAAAACAGAGGAGCTCCACCTGCCTCCATCTATCTACCATGTACTTTCGAAAGATGGTCTGCAAGGCAAGATTGCAAGTGAATACCCAGAACTGAAGATATCATACAGTCATGAGAGCCAGAAGGTGATCTTAAAAGGCTTAATACAAGAGGTGTGCGGTGCTAATAGGGCGATTATGGATGGTGGGTTGGCACTGAAATGGAAGAAGGTGGAAGTGAGCAACTATCTCCTTGAGTTTCTGCAGGAAGAAGACCAAGAAAAGCTTACCAACTCTCTTTTCACGTCACAGAGTGTTAATGCAGCACTAGAAATAGATAGAAATGGAGTGGCACTCCTGGCTGTCTCAGACGAGGCCCTGAGTGAAGCAAAACGCCAAATTGAAATATGTTTGGTTTCTAAGTACATAGATGTAGAAGACTCCAATGTCCTGGAGATGTCAGGGTGGAAGGACCTTACCTCCCATTTGGAAAAAACATACAACATTTTGTCTAGGACTTTCATGGTCAAGACATCTGGTGGCCATCCAAATATAAAAGTGGTAGTGGCTGGCAATACGGACATTGTCAATTCAGTGCAAAAGGAACTTGATGGCTTCTTATGCCAAAATTCTTCAGATGAAGTCTAACGCTATTGTCAAATTCATCCAGGAAAAAAAGAGTGCTTGGTCCGATATAGTCAAAGGCGGAGTAAAGGTTTCTTTCAAGGATGGGGCCATTTGCCTTAGTGGCATCAGGGTTCATGTCACTGACTGCTTGACCTTATTTAAAGACCTGGTATCATCAACATACTTTGATACTTTGCAAGTTCACGTGCCTGGAGCAAAAAAGTTCTTCCAGGACGAGGAGGCCATGTATGTTGACGCCGTCAAAATTAAGACCGCTTGTGTAGTCCAGTTGGTTGATGAGATGCATCTGGTGAACAATGACAAGACGGTCCAGGCTATGGAGGAAATGGTGCCGAAGGAGTTTGGGAGCCATGAGACAAATAATCCACAACAGCATCTGGCCATATCCACAGAGACCCAGCATTATAGACGGGAGCTGACCACAAATGGGTCAGAGAGAGTGCAGACCAAAGAGGGGCTGACCATCACACTGATGAAAGGAAACATCCAAGATGCTTTGGTAAACTGTTATCATTATACCTTTGCTCTCTTATGAATTTCAGTCTTATTTAAATCAAATCAGATAATTATTTTACGTAGTCTGGTGTAGTTTACCCTGAGTATCATACCTGTTACTTATGCATATTATATTTCTGGTTATCCATTCATTTAATCAATAGTTTATTTTTATTTATTTATTAACTAATCAACCATTGAACTAGAATGCTTAATATTCTGATTTACAGTGCATTCGGAAAGTATTCAGACCCCTTGACTTTTTCCACATTTCATTACGTTAGCCTTATTCTAAAATGGATTCAATTGTTTTCCCCCCTCATATCTACACACAATACCCCATAAAGACAAAGAAAAACTGGTTTTTAGAAATGTTAGCAAATTTCTTTAAATAATAATATCACATTTACATAAGTATTTAGACCCTTTACTCAGTACTTTATTGAAGTACCTTTGGCAGCGATGACAGCCTCGAGTCTTCTTGGGTATGATCCTACAAGCTTGGGACACCTGTATTTGGGGAGTTTCTCCCATTCTTCTCTGCAGATCCTCTCAAGCTCTGTCAGGTTGGATGGGGAGCGTCGCTGCACAGCTATTTTCAGGTCTCTTCAGAGATGTTAGATCGGGTTCAAGTCCGGGCTCTGGCTGGGCCACTCAAGGACATTCAGAGACTTGTCCTGAAGCCACTCCTGCGTTGTCTTGGCTGTGTGATTAGGGTCGTTCCTGTTGGAAGGTGAACCTTCGCCCCAGTCTGAAGTCCTTAGCAGGTTTTCATCAAGGACATCTCTGTACTTTGCACCGTTCATCTTTCCCTTGATCCTGACTGGTCTCCCAGTCCCAGCCGCTGCCACCACCATGCTTCACCGTAGGGATGGTGCCAGGTTTCCTCCAGACATGACGCTTGGCATTCAGGCCAAAGAGTTCAATCTTGGTTTCATCAGACCAGAGAATCTTGTTTCTTATGGTCTGAGAGTCCTTTAGGTACCTTTTGGCAAACTCCAAGCGGGCTGTCATGTGCCTTTTACTGAGGAGAGGCTCCATCTGGCCACTCTACCATAAAGGCCTGATTGGTGGAGTACTGCAGAGATTGTTGTCCTTCTGGATGGTTCTCCCATCTCCACAAATGAACTCTGGAGCTCTGTCAGAGTGACCATCGGGTTCTTGGTCACCTCCCTGACCAAGGCCCTTCTCCCCCGATTGCTCAGTTTGGTTGGGCGGCCAGCTCTAGGAAGAGTCTTAGTGGTTCCAAACTTCATTAATTTAAGAATGATGGAGGCCACGGTGTTCTTAGGGACCTTCAATGCTGCAGACATTTTTTGGTAGCCTCTAGATAATTCCCTCAACAAAATCCTGTCTCTGAGATCTATGGACAATTCCTTCAACCTCATGGCTTGGTTTTTGCTCTGACATGCACTTTCAACTGTGGGACCTTATATAGACAGGTGTGCCTTTCCAAATCATGTCCAATCAATTTAATTTACCACAGGTGGACTCCAATCAAGTTGTAGAAACATTTCAAGGATGATCAATGGAAACAGGATGCACCTGAGCTCAATTTCGAGTCTCATAGCAAAGGGTCTGAATACTTTCAGTTTTTTATTTCTTTGCAAACTTAAAAACCTGTTTTCGCTTTGTCATTATGAGGTATTGTGTTGTAGATTGATGAGGAAAAAAATGGTATTTTATCAATTTTAGAATAAGGCTGTAACGTAACAAAATGTGGAAAAAGTCAAGGGGTCTGAATACTTTCCGAATGCACTGTTTCTGTTACAGACAGAGGTTGTTGTGAATACAGTCGGATGATGACCTGATACTGGATAGTGGAGCAGTCTCAACAGCACTCCTTAATGCTGCTGGCCCCCAACTTCAGGAACTGATAAACCAACATGCCACTGCTGGCAAGGTTGGGGAAGTCATCATCACCAAAGGCTGCAACCTCAATAGCAAGCTGGTCTTTCATACCATTGATCCTAGTTGGAGTAATGGACAAGGAGCAGCACAGAAGGTAGAATGCTGTCTACCTTTTTATTTTATTTATTTATTTCACCTTTATTTAACCAGGTAAACCAGTTGAGAACAAGTTCTCATTTACAACTGCGACCTGGCCAAGATAAAGCAAAGCAGTGCGATAAAAACAACAACACAGAGTTACATATGGGGTAAAACAAAACAAAAATCAAAAATACAACAGAAATACAATTAATATACAGTGTGCAAATTTAGCAAGTTATGGAGGTAAGGCAATAAAATAGGCTATAGTGCAAAATAATTACAATTTAGTATTAACACTGGAATGATGTGCAAGAGATGATGTGCAAATAGAGATACTGGGGTACAGATGAGCAAAATAAATAACAATATAGGGATGAGGTAGTTGGGCGGGCTAATTTCAGATGGGCTGTGTACAGGTGCAGTGATCGGTAAGGTGCTCTGACAACTGATGCTTAAAGTTAGTGAGGGAGATAAGTGTCTCCAGCTTCAGAGATTTTTGCAATTTGTTCCAGTCATTGGCAGCAGAGAACTGGAAGGAATTGCGGCCAAAGGAGGTGTTGGCTTTGGGGATGACCAGTGAGATATACCCGCTGGAGCGCAGACTACGGGTGGGTGTTGCTATGGTGACCAATGAGCTAAGATAAGGCGGGGATTTGCCTAGCAGTGATTTATAGATGGCCTGGAGCCAGTGGGTTTGGCGACGAATATGTAGTGAGGACCAGCCAACAAGAGCGTACAGGTCACAGTGGTGGGTATTATATGGGGCTTTGGAGACAAAACGGATGGCACTGTGATAGACAACATCCAATTTGCTGAGTAGAGTGTTGGAGGCTATTTTGTAAATGACATCGTCGAAGTCAAGGATCGGTAGGATAGTCAGTTTTACGAGGGCATGTTTGGCAGCATGAGTGAAGGAGGCTTTGTTGCGAAATAGGAAACCGATTCTAGATTTAACTTTGGATTGGAGATTCTTAATGTGAGTCTGGAAGGAGAGTTTACAGTCTAACCAGACACCTAGATATTTGTAGTTGTCCACGTACTCTAGGTCAGACCCGTCTAGAGTAGTGATTCTAGTCGGGTGGGCGGGTGCAAGCAGCGTTCGGTTGAAGAGCATGCATTTAGTTTTACTAGTGTTTAAGAGCAGTTGGAGGCTACTGAAGGAGTGTTGTATGGAATTGAAGCTCGTTTGGAGGTTTGTTAACACAGTGTCCAATGAAGGGCCAGATGTATACAAAATGGTGTCGTCTGCGTAGAGGTGGATCTGAGAGTCACCAGCAGCAAGAGCGACGTCATTGATATACACAGAGAAAAGAGTTGGCCCAAGAATTGAACCCTGTGGCACCCCCATAGAGACTGCCATAGGTCCAGACAACAGGCCCTCCGATTTGATACATTGAACTCTATCTGAGAAGTAGTTGGTGAACCAGGCGAGGCAGTCATTTGAGAAACCAAGGCTATTTAGTCTGCCAATAAGAATGCGGTGGTTGACAGAGTCGAAAGCCTTTGACTGTCTACCTTCACAGAAAAATTACTCTTAGATGTTGTTCCTCAACTGAGAATTAAAATGTTTCTTTGTATTTCACATACCATGGCAATACAATGTAAACACACAATACTGTACAAACATGCTCAATTAAATTACAAAGATTTAAACAAGTTTGCAGAAATTATTTTATGAAAAACATGTCTACCTGACATCTTGCAGACGTTGAGTGAGATCGTAAAGAAGTGCCTGGTTCTGGCGGAGCAGCAGCAACTAGTGTCAGTGACCTTCCCCGCCATCGGCACAGGAAACCTGGGCTTCCCCAAAGACCTGGTGGCCTCTCTGATGCTGGATAAAGTCCTCAACTTTAGCAGTAAGAAGAACCCCAAGCATTTGATGGAGGTGGTGTTCATTCTCCACCCAAGTGATGTGCTGACTTTGAAGGTATAAGGCCAAACTGTGTGCCTATAAATATACACAATAATGTTTAGAGGGCATTTGATAACCAGGAGGTGGTAATAAAATAAGTTGTGAATGCAGCTGAATTGGTCAAATGGTATTGCATTGAATTAGTATTTTTAAATGTTCTCTATTTCCCTGTCAGGCTTTCACTGACGAATTTAACAAAAGGTTCATGACCCAGTCTGCAATTTCAAAGGGCTCAGCATCCACTCAACAAGGTAAAGGTGCAGCTCATATAATCCTCATAACAAACACACATTTGAACCTGATCCTAAGTCGTTTTGCAGCATGAAAATCTTGTGATTTACCAATTTGAGCGTGATGGTACGGAGCAATCAAATTTCATGTCAACTCTTGATCTGGTGTAGCTTACCCTCAGTTTTAGAGATGACCAAGCAGCTGGTAATTCCTTTAAATGGGTTATCCCGATCAATTAGTTTGGTTTGTGTGCACACATCTTTTCTCAGAGTTGTAGTGTCTATGGAGCTGAAAGCTTTTTAATGTTTACATTCCAATTCAGTTGACTATCAATATAAACACCAAGGTATTACACTGTCTGACACAATGCCAACTTTCTCCTCCTGATTTTTAGCAGGAGGAGCTCACTCTTTTCTTAAATCAAATATGATTTATCTGCTATTATTTTGTCAGCTTTTACACCATTTATTTCCTACTATTAGGTATTTTCTCTAAGGTCACTTCAACCTCAGGAATGCATGAGACAAAGATGGGAGGGGTGGTTATACAGGTATACATAAGACCTTCAACCTTAAGACAGGTAAATCCAACCTTACCTCTGGCTCACCTGAGGTTCCCTGTTTTAGGTTAAACATTCAACAACAGCAGTTTTATTGGTTTTATCAGTAGGTTTTATTGGGATATTCAATATGCATGGGATTCAGTAAGTCATTATTTGTGTCACCTCCCACTGAGCTCCCACTGGTTTAATCAACGTAGTGTCTACGTCATTTGAATTAAATTACGTTGAACCAACGTGAAATAGACGTTGAATTGACTTCTGTGCCCAGTAGGCTGTAATGTGCAACAATGCAGTTTATCTTAATTAGCCGTGTTGGTAATTGAGAATAAAGTCTCACACTTTATTTGGACATTACCCTAGAGATGGTTTATGTTCAAATTACTATCAGCAAACTGTTCAACTGACTCTCAACAAACTGTTTAACTGACTATCATCTAACCTTAACCCTAAGTTGCAGTTGATTGTTTGTTGATAATTTGACAATCTATAGGGGATCATCACAAAAGAAGTGTACAAAAATGTATTTCCAATAACAACCTGAGGTGAAGACACCAATATTTGTGACTCCAAAAGACAAGCTTGACTGACCAAACAGAGAACACGACTGACTGTATAAAGAGTATAGGATAAATATCAAATAACATTGATACAGCATTTGTTAGACAGAATAACACTTTACTTAAAGCCTAATGCTTTTATACTTGTTATAAGCATGTATGAACCTTTATAAAGTCGTGTTATATTGAATCCCAATTCAAATTCAAACAGTCACAATTGCCATTTTAATTCCGATTCATATCTACTTTTTTAAGGCCAAGGCAATGTCCAGGTGAGCCAGGTGGCAGACGCCATGTTAGATGCGCTAGTGGAAGTGATGGGCAAGAAGTCAGTGAACACCTTGAGGCTGGTCCGGATTGTCATCTTTCAGACTGCCATGCTGACTGAATTTTACAACAGTATGCTGAAGAAGGAAGGCACAGATGCTCAGGAAAAGGAGGACACTGATGCACAGGAGGCGGTCACTGACCTTCAAGATCAAGGCAGCCTGTTTAAAACCTTTGAAAACATTGGCAACAAAATAAAATGTATGGGATGCCTTTATTGCCTTAAATATATACTGTATGCATAATATATCTAATAACACTTTTCAGTTCGCTAGAAAAATAACTTTCTATAAATTGCATGATTACTTAAACACTTTCAATGTCAATTTATTAGTTTTTTTGTTCACATAATTTTTTTACAGAAACTGTTTTGGATAAACAGCTGCATTAACTGGGACTTGCATTTACAATCTATTACAATCTGTTCATATTCTTACAGCAATTTTCATTAGGAGTAAAGGTGATAAGACACAAACGCATGAGAGCTTTGTCTTCATGGATAAAGAAGTGGATCCGGCTTGCTTCCACATCTGTGGGGATTCTCAGGCTAAAGTAGATGAAGCCAAGCAGTGGGTCAAGGACCTGATCTTGAAGGAGCAAGACAGCACCAGCATCACTGACAATGCCATCATCAATTTATCAATTTCTGACCGCCAGCGCATTAGTAACATGATCAACACCATGGGAGTGAGAGTGAAACAGGAGTCATCCCAAGACAAGCTTACTATAGAGGGCATCACCAAAGATGTGCTCAAAGTTACTAATGAAATCCAGAAGATGCTCCGAAGGGTCCGTAGTGAAGAGGAACTCAATAGGAGTGCTGAGCTAGCCAGCAGGGGGGGCAGTACCAAAGCTTCAACCTCATCCACAACTTCCATCTGGAGCAGGCAAATGAGACCAAGAAGCAGCATTTGGAGGTCACTATCCAGGGTCGGATGTACAAGGTCACCCTGCCAAATGGGCCTGCGACAGATAGCCTCGGCAACAGCCTCGATATCAGACGCATTGACAAAGCAGGTACTTAACCTTTTGGCCTTCCATGTAAACCACATTCAAAATCCTCTCTAAAGTGTTCTCTTGAGAGTTTATGATTGGCTATGATTGATATTGATCCGTGCACATTCCAATAACTTTTATGTTGATATTGCTTGCTCATTAGCTATGTTCCTCTTGGTTGGGAGTATAGCATTCCCACTGTTGTATTCCCATTATAGTACTAACAAGAATTTACAACAATGTAAAGCCAGTGTGTTTGTTTGACCCTTCATTATTCAACTGTATTCTGCAGCTCATGACAGTCTTCCTCAGTATTGGGATGCCATGGCAGACAACGCTTTATGGCAGTCTTTCCCATCCAGCCAGGGACCTCTGAGCATGATGATGTCCTAGGCCTGTTTCAGGCCACTTGGCAAAACAATGTTCTAAAGGTATCTAGCTCTTCTGCTAAATGTATTTCCATACAAGTTACATGAAGAGGTGCAATTAAAAAAGACAACACGGAGATCTCTCCACTGTTAAATCACCAAGAATTACATATTGCCCTTCAATTCCACCCCTGGTTACATTCTAGCTGGGTCTGCCAAATGGAATGCTTACAGTTGTTATAGTGTAATCATTTGACCATGTTCTTAATGGAATGAGTTGTGCTTTTTAATCCAGATCCAGGCTTAATTTTGGTTTTGAAAACCGGCCCTATTAGGGTATGAAATGTAGCTGTATTGACAGTCTTTGACAAGGTCTTTTTGCTGATGAATGTGTGATTTTTCCCCTTCCTTCAGATTGAGAGGATCCAGAACCGAAGCCTGTGGAAGAATCTTCAGATCAAGAAACAAGAAATGGTTTCCAGGAATGGTCACCAGAACAATGAGAAGAGGCTCTTCCATGGAACCTGCCCGCAAATCGTAGATCAAATTAACGCAAATGGGTTCAATCGGAGCTACGCTGGGAAAAATGGTAAGATGTACAAAATGACAAACACCAGAGTTATAAAGTAGGGCCAGAAACGTCAGTTTTTATTATAAGCGGTACAAAATCAGATCAAATTATAAACAGGCATGAGTATTAGGAAAGTATACTCATTTTGGTTTTGCCACTAATGCAGCGACTGCATCTGCAACAGACTGATCACTCACCAACGAAAGTCATTAAGCAAATTAGGCAAAAATAATGAACGCTAGTTAGCCAGCTAGCTAAGTTCTCTGACCACCTCCTACCACTCAGCGGAAGTCTACAGATAATTTGTGAGATAATAATGTCATCACTTTTTGCAGCGGCAGTGTATGGAAACGGCACCTACTTTGCAGTTGAGGCCAGCTACTCTGCCGATGACACCTACTTAGTCCGAGATTCCCAAGGGCAGAAGCACATGTACCTGTGCCTTGTTCTGACCGGATATTTCATAGCAGGACAACAAGATATGATCACGCCTCCAGCTAAACTCAAATCACCTACTCAACTCTATGACAGCATGACAGACGACCCAACAGCACCATCCATGTTTATTGTATTCAATGACATTCAGGCTTATCCTGCGTACTTGATCACTTTCAACTAGACATTAAAAGGAGCATTTACGGCCTCCCGATTGGCGCAGTGGTCAAAGGCACTGCATCACAGTGCTAGCTGTGCCACTAGTGATCCTGGTCCGAGTCCAGGCTCTGTTGCAGCCGGCAGCGACCGGGAGACCCATGGGGCGGCGCACAATTGGCCCAGCGTCGTCCAGGTTAGGGGAGGGTTTGGCCGGCAGGGATGTTCTTGTCCCATCGCGCACTAGCGACTCCTGTGGGGGCCGGGCGCAGTGCACGCTGACTCAGCCGCACCAATGTTTCCTCCGACACATTGGTGCGGCTGGCTTCCGGGTTAAGCGGGCACTGTGTCAAGAAGCAGTGCGGCTCGGTTGGGTTGTGTTTCGGAGGACGCACGACTCTTGACCGTCGCCTCTCCTGTGTCCATACGGGAGTTGCAGCGATGGGACAAGACTGTAACTACCAATTGGATACCACGAAAAAATACAACAACAAAAAAAGGAGCATTTACTACCTTACATCTGCATCTTTTAATATTTTTGGCTTTCCCTATGATTATACACTGCTCAAAAAAATTAAGGGAACACTTAAACAACACATCCTAGATCTGAATGAATGAAATAATCTTATTAAATACTTTTTTCTTTACATAGTTGAATGTGCTGACAACAAAATCACACAAAAATTATCAATGGAAATCAAATTTATCAACCCATGGAGGTCTGGATTTGGAGTCACCCTCTAAATTAAAGTGGAAAACCACACTACAGGCTGATCCAACTTTGATGTAATGTCCTTAAAACAAGTCAAAATGAGGCTCAGTAGTGTGTGTGGCCTCCACGTGCCCGTATGACCTCCCTACAACACCTGGGCATGCTCCTGATGAGGTGGCGGACTATAGCATCCGCCAACTCCTGGACAGTCTGTGGTGCAACGTGGCGTTGGTGGATGGAGCGAGACATGATGTCCCAGATGTGCTCAATTGGATTCAGGTCTGGGGAACGGGCGGGCCAGTCCGTAACATCAATGCCTTCCTCTTGCAGGAACTGCTGACACACTCCAGCCACATGAGTTCTAGCATTGTCTTGCATTAGGAGGAACCCAGGGCCAACCGCACCAGCATATGGTCTCACAAGGGGTCTGAGGATCTCATCTCGGTACCGAATGGCAGTCAGGCTACCTCTGGCGAGCACATGGAGGGCTGTGCGGCCCCCCCAAAGAAATGCCACCCCACACCATGACTGACCCACCGCCAAACCGGTCATGCTGGAGGATGTTGCAGGCAGCAGAACGTTCTCCACGGCGTCTCCAGACTCTGTCACATCTGTCACATGTGCTCAGTGTGAACCTGCTGTCATCTGTGAAGAGCACAGGGCGCCAGTGGCGAATTTGCCAATCTTGGTGTTCTCTGGCAAATGCCAAACGTCCTGCACGGTGTTGGGCTGTAAGCACAACCCCCACCTGTGGACGTCGGGCCCTCATACCACCATCATGGAGTCTGTTTCTGACCGTTTGAGCAGACACGTGCACATTTGTGGCCTGCTGGAGGTCATTTTGCAGGGCTCTGGCAGTGCTCCTCCTGCTCCTCCTTGCACAAAGGCGGAGGTAGCAGTCCTGCTGCTGGGTTGTTGCCCTCCTACGGCCTCCTCCTCGTCTCCTGATGTACTGGCCTGTCTCCTGGTAGCGCCTCCATGCTCTGGACACTACGCTGACAGACACAGCAAACCTTCTTGCCACAGCTCGCATTGATGTGCCATCCTGGATGAGCTGCACTACCTGAGCCACTTGTGTGGGTTGTAGACTCCGTCTCATGCTACCACTAGAGTGAAAGCACCGCCAGCATTCAAAAGTGACCAAAACATCAGCCAGGAAGCATAGGAACTGAGAAGTGGTCTGTGGTCACCACCTGCAGAACCACATCTTTATTGGGGGTGTCTTGCTAATTGCCTATAATTTCCACCTGTTGTCTATTCTATTTGCACAACAGTATGTGAAATGTATTGTCAATCAGTGTTTCTTCCTAAGTGGACAGTTTGATTTCACAGAAGTGTGATTGACTTGGAGTTACATTGTGTTGTTTAAGTGTTCCCTTTATTTTTTTGAGCAGTGTAGTTTTAGATATTATATTATAGATATTACTGCACTGTTGGAGCTAGAAGCACAAACATTTCGCTACACCCGCAATAACATCTGCTAAACAAGTGTATGTGACAAATAACATTTGATTTGATTAGTTATTTTCTCTTTTACAGATAATTGTATAGCAAATCAAGATTATTATTTTTTCAATAGATCACTTAAAGGTTTGGTGCATGTACAGTATGTTTATTTTCACAACGCTTAGTACAAAACACTAAACAGATAATTAAAAAGCAGTTTTAAAACTCTAAGCACATTTTCAATTGACTAAGTACAACACACAAAATCATAGTCACTTAATCAGTGTTCATAAAGTAATTACTCTTTACAATGCAATGCTCACATTACTTTTGATATGATTGTCTTCTAATTTGTTAAAACACATTTTACTATTACTTAATTCGACTGCTCTTAATTGATAATCACTTAACCGTTTGGTATACCTATAGATTTTAAACTGGTTTGTCTACTACAGATTTTGAGAACTGCATAATGAAAATGTAGGTTTGTATAGTAGAAACATATAAAGCATGATATATATTGTAATGGCCCGTAAGTAAGCATTTCACTGTTAGTCTACACCTGTTTACGAAGCATGTGACAAATACAATTTGATTTGATGTGCTATTATGATGAGTATTATGATTTAACTTCACAGTAAGTTTGAAAAAATCTAATATTGACAAGATCAGAGATGTACTGTATGTAACAAATGTATACTCTATAAAGTAAACAGGTATCCAAAATGAAGTTGGTGGGGGGTTTCATACTGCTTTACTAAAATTGCATTGGGCACTACAGTACTGTAATACCGTAATATATGCCATTTACCTAGCAGGTGCTTTAACCAAAGTGACAACAGTGGGAATTGAACCCACAACTCTGGTGTTGCTGGTGCCATGCTCTTTCTAATTGAGCCACACAGGACCACTACAATACTGTAAAATACAATACATGATTACAATACAGGTGGAAGGTGTATGATTGCCATCCGCATAAGTGTGCCACCCTCCTTCAGGCCATGGATGAGGATGAAATGACATCAGTCCAGACCTATGTCAGGCTTGGATTCGCCCTGCCAAAAGGTTTTTCCCCAGGTGCATGAACAGTGAGGACATTTACTGCAATGGCAAAATGCTCAAGACAGGCTTGATGCAAACTAATGCCTGCTAAACATTATGTTTCTTTCATTCATTAAAATGTTTTCATTTGATTACAGTACAACTACTATATATTTGAATTACATCTGGACAATATATTTACTTTGTCTGTAGAAATTATAGAAATTAGATTTCCAGTCAGTTTTAAAGGGTAGTGCAAGTGTATTGCCTAATGTGAAAACAGTGTAATGTGCTGTAGCATATTACATTCAAATGGCAATTTTGCTATTAGATTAACTGGTTGTTAAAACAACAAAATTGAGAAGATACAGTATCATTACGTTCTGTTTTGGCGATTAAATCCATGTTCTCATGGTATTTCACATAAACATGTATTTTATATCAACGGTTGTGTGGTGAAAGATGTCTGGAGACAAAATGAATGCACAGTAAAAGGTTTTTAATATAAGACTTGCTGCGTTATAAGTGTTACCAGTTTGGAGTTTTGTACTGAGTTTTAAAACTCACCACATACTTGTTAAAATAGCACCAAAGCGATTGAAAACACTAACTCACACTAGGGGGCTGGATTCATTCCCTATCACCGAAGGCAATGTTCCTGCGTTCGCGGAGACTGCATTCACGGTAAACGCTGCATATGTCAGCTCAATGGGAAATTACCTTAACATATTTATACGGATCTTCCGCGATACTTCCTCAATACGGATTGAATCCAGCCCATAAATTATACTTTGTGCATAGCATAACTTATACTTTGAGTCAGGTAGAATGTAAGTCAAAATCTGTTGATAGTTAGTTGACTATATCTACTCTTGTTGTGTGGCTATCAAAATGGATTCAGTTGATGTTTGCAAAACGACACTAATATTATTTAGTAAAACACCAAGCAAACTAAATGAACTGCCAAACTCCAATGGTGTATTTTAACTTGCCGTAGGTTTAAGTGAGAATGGAAACCAAGTATATGTGTACTGAACATTACTTTATGGTATAGACAGGTAGGGGGTTTACTAACAAACCGATGTGTGTACAATTTTGAGGAAAAGAGACAGGGTTGTCTTACAATCACAGGATTATTGACAAAATGTAAACTGCATTTTGGCTGCAAATATTAAGTGAAAACATTGATACATTTGCCCAATAAGCACTCGTTGTCAATCAAATTCATTGTTACAGTTGTTGGTTAGCTAGCTAGCGAACTTTAGCCATATTAGAATACACTTGACATGAGTCAACACCTCAAAACAAGAGATGGTATCAAGAACAAGATACAACTAGCTGAAACAAGAAATCTACGATTCACCACACATTAGCTTCTTGTCATTGATGCTAGCTATCTGACCATTCATAATCATAACAACACACAGCCTTTAACTTCTGAGTTACACGCATCATTGTTGTGATGTTGTCAACACACCCGTCTATACTGTAGCTTGAGCTGTGTGTCCAAGGTGTGACGGTAGAGGTCAGCATAGTCCTACGTTTGAGCCTATAACCTTTCTGCTACGAGTGTGTTGCTTTTCTGATTTAAGCCCACTTTAAAACACTGCTCAAGGACCCGTGTGTCTCCAGGGACTGATAGGGATATTTCAAACCACCCCTCTCTTCTATCCACCCCCACCCACAAACACACACACTTCCCCTCAAATCTCAGTCACGCACACACGCATGCACACACACACCATCAAACACATCCCCTTCCCATCATTCAACATGCTGCCGCACTACAATCTGAGCTCAGGCCCGGTTTCACAAAGTGACCCATTAACCCTGTACAGGGAGGTGCTGAGAGAGAGAGAGGGATGGAGGAGGGAGAGGATGAACAGAGGGAGGGGAGAGGACCACCCAGCACAGTGCTATGGAATGCAAAGGGCATGGGGAGACGAGCAATATCTGTGGGAGAAGTTTGTGTGTGTGAGTGCATGTGCGTGTTTGTGTGTGCATGTTTGCACGCACGCACACACCCAGGCATGTGAATCTATGTTTATGTGTATTTCTGCCCAGCAACTGTCCAATGCTGCTTACAGTTTCCCCCATTCTCGCTAACCCCCGTATTGACGTAAAGCAGGCAGGCCCAAAAATAACACCAATACAGCCAGTTTGGATTCACCGGCGCAAATTAGAGATTAGTCAGAGTGTCTGTGATTCGTCTAAACAGCAGGTAGCCAGGTAGGAGGGTGCAGACAGACAGGAAATGGCCAGAGTCCTGAATCCGTATGACCAGACAGTTTCCTATTTACATTATGCAGTTATAGGCAACCATTATGTTTCTCCACCTAGTTATTTTGTCCAGTAGAAATAGAGTACCCGGGCGTTACATGTTTGGCTCATCTAAGAGGAAATAACTCAATATTCTATTTAAACTTTATGTAAACTCATTACAGGCAGACATAAGCAGACAGAGATAATGTATTAGCATTGGAGACAGTTCTGGAGATTGAGATAATGTATTAGCATTGGAGACAGTTCTGGAGATGGAGATAATGTATTAGCATTGGAGACAGTTCTGGAGATGGAGATAATGTATTAGCATTGGAGACAGTTCTGGAGATGGAGATAATGTATTAGCATTGGAGACAGTTCTGGAGATGGAGATAATGTATTGGCATTTGGAGACAGTTCTGGAGATGGAGATAATGTATTAGCATTGAAGACAGTTCTGGAGATGGAGATAATGAGAAACAATGGGAGGAAAAGAGGCGGTGAGTACGAGGGATGAGAGTTACGGCTCTACATCTGTCTGTCCCATAGACTTAGATAGACGACTCCTCTTTGTATCTGTCCCATTATGGCGTCTTTGAGAGCAAGGGCAGTGCCATCGAAGCCATTTCTATTTTGAAGAGGCCAATTTTCTCCTTTTGTGTTAGAAAAAAGCGTAAAGCTAATATTGGTGATTTACCGCCACCTGCAGTGCTGTAATCCTGAACCATGTCTTGTGTGTTGTTTATTTGTTGTGGCCACTAGATGGCGGTGATATCTTTTACAAACCATGCAACCTGATTTGAAGAAGAAGACAATGCTCTGTTATTGGCTGATCAATCCCAAGCCACAGGAATCCACACCCAGTCGACTATTTTAAAATGGTGAAAGCCCTCAATGGCAATGTCCATGCTAAAATGGGTTGTTAACAAAATGAGTCTTCTAACTATCTCTGTGGTCTGTCCTTTTTCAGAACTGCAGTTGATTGTGAGTGAGCAGGAAAAATAAGGGAGAGGAGGAGCAGAGGAGGTGATGATGGACAAAAAGAAAGACGGATAGAGAGAGAGGAGGAGAAGGAGTCAATAAAAGGGACAAAGGGAGGTATACATACATGTCAAGGTGAATGATGAATGGTTGGAGCCTCTCAGAATAACAGACATGGTTCCACTAGCCATTTAAACAGAGCCCTCATCTTCTCCATCCAGTCCAGGGTTGTGTTCATTAGTCACCCAACGGAAGAAACCGGTCTGAAACGGGACTGCCTGAATGCTCATTTTCGCTTTCCTTTGCAAAACATTTTGCTACGGTGTGCCCTAATTAATATGACCCAGGCGATTACTCAGCATCTCTCTGCTGCTCACCTTGCTTCCCTCAGGCCCAGCTGAACTTTCCATGACCCTGGTCTAGTCAGTGGCGACACCCAGCCACCGCTCCCGCTGAACAACAGCCTCTTTAAGGTCCACAGCCCCAGACAGACAGTGCCTTGACTGCAGGGACAGGGGGCTGAGGACCGGGGCTAGCCTGACTGGGTGTAACTCAAGCCCCGAGGTCAGTCCCGACACAGCTGCCCCTCTATACGGCCCATGTTTGTGTACCTGCTTGTTTCCCCTTATTACCACATGACCACATTACTCATTACCCATGAGCCTCAGTGTGTTTCTGGCTATATTCAAGAGTTGGATAATGCTTCAGGGGAATTTTTCCTGCCAGGCTATTGGGCTGATTCAGACTGGTTCAGGAGAAACTAAGTCCAGGAAAACAGACAGACTGACTGAGCCACAGTGGTCAACCAGAACGTGTTAATGTGAGAATAAATAGCAGCTTCATTAACACTTCTTGAGGCCCCTGAAGGGTCACATGGGGGGGGGGGAAAGTGGCTTCCACAATAGCGAGGGAAGGTGGATGGAGTAAATAAATAAATACATGCGTTGGTACAGCTGCGTGTTTTTGTGTGTGTGTTGTGGGTCTCAAACAAAAACCTGTCTGGCGGGCAACCCGCAGGGCCCGGCACACCTGTGTTTGCTCTCGCCTGTGTGTTTGTGTGTGCGTGCGTGCGAGCGAGCGCACACTTTGTGACCGAGGATCTTCCTCTGCCAAATCCACTGGGGTCAGTAACAGGTCTCTGTTATTGAGAGATCTGAGATGAAACTCACCTGTGCTGTCCAGCTATGACTCATGTCCTTACTGTTGCTCTCCTCTGCTTAGACTCAGCACTATTAGAGTGTTAAGGCTGTTTGATATCACTTGGAGGTACTAATATGCAGAGAATAAGCTAAAACACAGATGTACAGTACACACACACACACACACACACACACACACACACACAAGCAGGCATGCAGACACTCACACACACCCTCACAGGCTATTTCATTCCTCTGCCAGCGTATGAATGCTGTTATTGTTCATAGTGCCCTTGATTTGTCCTTTATCCTCTTTTCAAGTCAAACTTCAGATACGTTTCTTATTCTCGAGCGGGACAGAGGACAGAGACCAGAACGAGCTCCAGCTTTCATTTCGCATAGTGACACGGTGGATATGGATGTGACAGACAGGCAGACAGACAGACAGACAGACAGACAGACAGGCAAACAGGCAGACAGACAGACAGACAGACAGACAGACAGACAGACAAACAGACAGGCAGGCAGGCAGGCAGGCAGGCAGACAGACAGACAGGCAGACAGGCAGACGGACAGGCAGGCAGGCAGACGGACAGGCAGACAGACAGGCAGGCGGACAGGCAGACGGACAGGCAGACAGACAGGCAGGCAGACAGGCAGACAGACAAGCAGACAGACAGGCAGATGGACAGGCAGACAGACAGGCAGACAGACAAGCAGACAGACGGACAGGCAGACAGACAGGCAGACAGACAAGCAGACAGACAGGCAGACAGACAGACAGACAGGCGGGCAGACAGACAGGCAGACTGACAGGCAGACGGACAGGCAGACGGACAGGCAGACGGACAGGCAGGCGGACAGGCAGACAGACAAGCAGACGGACAGGCAGACAGACAAGCAGACAGACAGGCAGACAGACAGACAGACAGGCGGGCAGACAGACAGGCAGACAGACAGGCAGACAGACAAGCAGACAGACGGACAGGCAGACGGACAGGCAGACAGGCAGACAGACAGACAGACAGACAGACAGACAGACAGACAGACAGGCGGGCAGACAGACAGGCAGACTGACAGGCAGACGGACAGGCAGACGGACAGGCAGACGGACAGGCAGGCGGACAGGCAGACAGACAAGCAGACGGACAGGCAGACAGACAAGCAGACAGACGGACAGGCAGACAGACAAGCAGACAGACAGGCAGGCAGACAGGCAGACAGACAGGCA